>NW_027474043.1:0-98050 GCF_050947335.1 Megachile rotundata | reverse complement strand
CCATATAAGCATAATATGGTTACTAATATGAGTTAGATTAATAATAATATGATTAATAAGTATAGTAATTGTCGTTCCATCGATCATATCTGCATAATATGGTTACTAATATGAGTTAGATTAATAATAATATGATTAATAAGTATAGTAATTGTCGTTCTATCGACCATGGAAGCATAATATGGCTAATAATATGAGTTAGATTGATAATAATAAGAGTAATAAATATAGTAATTGTCGTTCTATCGATCATATAAGCATAATATGGCTAATAGTATGAGTTAGATTGATATTAATAAGAGAAATAGGTATAGTAATTGTCGTTCTATCGATCATATCTGCATAATATGGTTACTAATATGAGTTAGATTAATAATAATATGATTAATAAGTATAGTAATTGTCGTTCTATCGACCATGGAAGCATAATATGGCTAATAATATGAGTTAGATTGATAATAATAAGAGTAATAAATATAGTAATTGTCGTTCTATCGATCATATAAGCATAATATGGCTAATAATATGAGTTAGATTGATATTAATAAGAGAAATAGGTATAGTAATTGTCGTTCTATCGATCATATCTGCATAATATGGTTACTAATATGAGTTAGATTAATAATAATATGACTAATAAGTATAGTAATTGCCGTTCTATCGACCATATAAGCATAATATGGTTACTAATATGAGTTAGATTAATAATAATATGATTAATAAGTATAGTAATTGTCGTTCTAACGACCATGGAAGCATAATATGGCTAATAATATGAGTTAGATTGATAATAATAGGAGTAATAAGTATAGTTATTGCCGTTCTATCGATCATATAAGCATAATATGGCGAATAATATGAGTTAGATTGATATTAATAAGAGAAATAGGTATAGTAATTGTCGTTCTATCGATCATATCTGCATAATATGGTTACTAATATGAGTTAGATTAATAATAATATGACTAATAAGTATAGTAATTGTCGTTCTATCGACCATGGAAGCATAATATGGCTAAAAATATGCGTAAGATTGATAATTATAAGAGTAATAAATATAGTAATTGCCGTTCTATAGACCATATAAGCATAATATGGCGAATAATATGAGTTAGATTGATATTAATAAGAGTAATAGGTATAGTAGTTGTCGTTCTATGGATCAAATATGCATAATCTGGCTAATAATATGAATTAGATTGATAATAATAAGAGTAATAAGTATAGTAATTGTCGTTCTATCGATCATATAAGCATAATATCGCTAATAATACAAGTTAGATTGATAATAATAAGAGTAATAAGTATATTAATTGTCGTTCTATCGATCATATCTGCATAATATGGCTAATAATATGAATTAGATTGATAACAATAAGAGTAATAAGTATAGTAATTGTCGTTCTATCGATCATATAAGCATAATATGGCTAATAATATGAGTTAGATTGATAATAATAAGAGTAATAAATATAGTAATTGCGGTTCTATCGACCATATAAGCATAATATGGCGAATAATATGAGTTAGATTGATATTAATAAGAGTAATAGGTATAGTAATTGTCGTTCTATGGATCAAATATGCATAATCTGGCTAATAATATGAATTAGATTCATAATAATAAGAGTAATAAGTATAGAAATTGCCGTTCTATCGACCATATAAGCATAATATGGTTACTAATATGAGTTAGATTAATAATAATATGATTAATAAGTATAGTAATTGTCGTTCTAACGACCATGGAAGCATAATATGGCTAATAATATGAGTTAGATTGATAATAATAGGAGTAATAAGTATAGTTATTGCCGTTCTATCGATCATATAAGCATAATATGGCGAATAATATGAGTTAGATTGATATTAATAAGAGAAATAGGTATAGTAATTGTCGTTCTATCGATCATATCTGCATAATATGGTTACTAATATGAGTTAGATTAATAATAATATGACTAATAAGTATAGTAATTGTCGTTCTATCGACCATGGAAGCATAATATGGCTAAAAATATGCGTTAGATTGATAATTATAAGAGTAATAAATATAGTAATTGCCGTTCTATAGACCATATAAGCATAATATGGCGAATAATATGAGTTAGATTGATATTAATAAGAGTAATAGGTATAGTAGTTGTCGTTCTATGGATCAAATATGCATAATCTGGCTAATAATATGAATTAGATTGATAATAATAAGAGTAATAAGTATAGTAATTGTCGTTCTATCGATCATATAAGCATAATATCGCTAATAATACAAGTTAGATTGATAATAATAAGAGTAATAAGTATATTAATTGTCGTTCTATCGATCATATAAGCATAATATGGCTAATAATATGAATTAGATTGATAACAATAAGAGTAATAAGTATAGTAATTGTCGTTCTATCGATCATATAAGCATAATATGGCGAATAATATGATTTAGATTGTATTAATAAGAGTAATAGGTATAGTAATTGTCGTTCTATCGATCATATAAGCATAATATGGCTAATAATATGAATTAGATTGATAACAATAAGAGTAATAAGTATAGTAATTGTCGTTCTATCGATCATATAAGCATAATATGGCGAATAATATGATTTAGATTGGTAATAATAAGAGTAATAAGTATAGTAATTGTCGTTCTATCGATCGTATAAGCATAATATGGTTAATAATATTATTTAGATTGATAATAATAAGAGTAATAAGTATAGTAATTGTCGTTCTATCGATCATATAAGCATAATATGGCTAATAATATGAATTAGATTGATAATAGTAAGAGTAATAAGTACAGTAATTGTCGTTCTATCGATCATATAAGCATAATATGGCGAATAATATGATTTAGATTGGGAATAATAAGAGTAATAAGTATAGTAGTGGTCGTTCTATCGATCATATAAGCATAATATGGATAATAATATGAGTTAGCTTGATAATAATAAGAGTAATAAGTATAGTAATTGTCGTTCTATCGATCATATAAGCATAATATGGCTAATAATATGAGTTAGATTGTATTAATAAGAGTAATAGGTATAGTAATTGTCGTTCTATCGATCATATCTGAATAATATGGTTACTAATATGAGTTAGATTAATAATAATATGACTAATAAGTATAGTAATTGTCGTTCTATCGACCATGGAAGCATAATATGGCTAATAATATGAGTTAGATTGATAATAATAAGAGTAATAAATATAGTAATTGCGGTTCTATCGACCATATAAGCATAATATGGCGAATAATATGAGTTAGATTGATATTAATAAGAGTAATAGGTATAGTAATTGTCGTTCTATGGATCAAATATGCATAATCTGGCTAATAATATGAATTAGATTCATAATAATAAGAGTAATAAGTATAGAAATTGCCGTTCTATCGACCATATAAGCATAATATGGTTACTAATATGAGTTAGATTAATAATAATATGATTAATAAGTATAGTAATTGTCGTTCTAACGACCATGGAAGCATAATATGGCTAATAATATGAGTTAGATTGATAATAATAGGAGTAATAAGTATAGTTATTGCCGTTCTATCGATCATATAAGCATAATATGGCGAATAATATGAGTTAGATTGATATTAATAAGAGAAATAGGTATAGTAATTGTCGTTCTATCGATCATATCTGCATAATATGGTTACTAATATGAGTTAGATTAATAATAATATGACTAATAAGTATAGTAATTGTCGTTCTATCGACCATGGAAGCATAATATGGCTAAAAATATGCGTTAGATTGATAATTATAAGAGTAATAAATATAGTAATTGCCGTTCTATAGACCATATAAGCATAATATGGCGAATAATATGAGTTAGATTGATATTAATAAGAGTAATAGGTATAGTAGTTGTCGTTCTATGGATCAAATATGCATAATCTGGCTAATAATATGAATTAGATTGATAATAATAAGAGTAATAAGTATAGTAATTGTCGTTCTATCGATCATATAAGCATAATATCGCTAATAATACAAGTTAGATTGATAATAATAAGAGTAATAAGTATATTAATTGTCGTTCTATCGATCATATAAGCATAATATGGCTAATAATATGAATTAGATTGATAACAATAAGAGTAATAAGTATAGTAATTGTCGTTCTATCGATCATATAAGCATAATATGGCGAATAATATGATTTAGATTGGTAATAATAAGAGTAATAAGTATAGTAATTGTCGTTCTATCGATCATATAAGCATAAAATGGTTAATAATATTATTTAGATTGATAATAATAAGAGTAATAAGTATAGTAATTGTCGTTCTATCGATCATATAAGCATAATATGGCTAATAATATGAATTAGATTGATAATAATAAGAGTAATAAGTATAGTAATTGTCGTTCTATCGATCATATAAGCATAATATCGCTTATAATATGAGTTAGATTGATAACAATAAGAGTACTAAGTATAGTAATTGCCGGTCTATCGATCATATATGCATAATGTGGCTAATAATATGAGTTAGATTGATAATAATAAGAGTAATAAGTATATTAATTGTCGTTCTATCGATCATATAAGCATAATATGGCTAATAATATGAATTAGATTGATAACAATAAGAGTAATAAGTATAGTAATTGTCGTTCTATCGATCATATAAGCGTAATATGGCGAATAATATGATTTAGATTGGTAATAATAAGAGTAATAAGTATAGTAATTGTCGTTCTATCGATCATATAAGCATAAAATGGTTAATAATATTATTTAGATTGATAATAATAAGAGTAATAAGTATAGTAATTGTCGTTCTATCGATCATATAAGCATAATATGGCGAATAATATGATTTAGATTGATAATAATAAGAGTAATAAGTATAGTAATTGTCGTTCTATCGACCATATAAGCATAATATGGCGAGTAATATGATTTAGATTGATAATAATAAGAGCAATAAGTATAGTAATTGTCGTTCTATCGATCATATAAGCATAATATGGCTAATAATATGAGTTAGATTGATAATAATAAGAGTAATAAGTATAGTAATTGTCGTTCTATCGATCATATCTGCATAATATGGTTAATAATATGAGTTAGATTAATAATAATAAGAATAGTACGTATAGTAATTGTCGTTCTATCGATCATATAAGTATAATATGGATAATAATATGAGTTAGCTTGATAATAATAAGAGTAATAAGTATAGTAATTGTCGTTCTATCGATCATATAAGCATAATATGGCTAATAATATGAATTAGATTGATAATAATAAGAGTGATAAGTATAGTAATTGTCGTTCTATCGATCATATAAGCATAACATGGCGAATAATATGATTTAGATTGATAATAATAAGAGTAATAAGTATAGTAATTGTCGTTCTATCGATCATATCTGCACAATATGGTCAATAATATGAGTTAGATTAATAGTAATGAGTGTAATAAGTATAGTAATTGTCGTTCTATCGATCATATAAGCATAATATGGCTAATAATATGAGTTAGATTGATAATAATAACAGTAATAAGTATAGTAATTGTCGTTCTATCGATCATGGAAGCATAATATGGCTAATAATATGAGTTAGATTGATAATAATAAGAGTAATAAGTATAGTAATTGCCGTTCTATCGACCATATAAGCATAATATGGATACTAATATGAGTTAGATTAATAATAATATGATTAATAAGTATAGTAATTGTCGTTCTATCGACCATGGAAGCATAATATGGATAATAATATGAGTTAGCTTGATAATATTAAGAGTAATAAGTATAGTAATTGTCGTTCTATCGATCATATAAGCATAATATGGCGAATAATATGATTTAGATTGGTAATAATAAGAGTAATAAGTATAGTAATGGTCGTTCTATCGATCATATAAGCATAATATGGCTAATAATATGAATTAGATTGATAATAGTAAGAGTAATAAGTACAGTAATTGTCGTTCTATCGATCATATAAGCATAATATGGCGAATAATATGATTTAGATTGGTAATAATAAGAGTAATAAGTATAGTAGTTGTCGTTCTATCGATCATATAAGCATAATATGGCTAATAATATGAGTTAGATTGTATTAATAAGAGTAATAGGTATAGTAATTGTCGTTCTATCGATCATATAAGCATAATATGGCTAATAATATGATTTAGATTGGTAATAATAAGAGTAATAAGTATAGTAATTGTCGTTCTATCGATCATATCTGCACAATATGGTCAATAATATGAGTTAGATTAATAGTAATGAGTGTAATAAGTATAGTAATTGTCGTTCTATCGATCATATAAGCATAATATGGCTAATAATATGAGTTAGATTGATAATAATAACAGTAATAAGTATAGTAATTGTCGTTCTATCGATCATGGAAGCATAATATGGCTAATAATATGAGTTAGATTGATAATAATAAGAGTAATAAGTATAGTAATTGCCGTTCTATCGACCATATAAGCATAATATGGTTGCTAATATGAGTTAGATTAATAATAATATGATTAATAAGTATAGTAATTGTCGTTCTATCGACCATGGAAGCATAATATGGATAATAATATGAGTTAGCTTGATAATATTAAGAGTAATAAGTATAGTAATTGTCGTTCTATCGATCATATAAGCATAATATGGCGAATAATATGATTTAGATTGGTAATAATAAGAGTAATAAGTATAGTAATGGTCGTTCTATCGATCATATAAGCATAATATGGCTAATAATATGAATTAGATTGATAATAGTAAGAGTAATAAGTACAGTAATTGTCGTTCTATCGATCATATAAGCATAATATGGCGAATAATATGATTTAGATTGGTAATAATAAGAGTAATAAGTATAGTAATTGTCGTTCTATCGATCATATAAGCATAATATGGCGAATAATATGATTTAGATTGATAATAATAAGAGTAATAAGTATAGTAATTGTCGTTCTATCGATCATATCTGCACAATATGGTCAATAATATGAGTTAGATTAATAGTAATGAGTGTAATAAGTATAGTAATTGTCGTTCTATCGATCATATAAGCATAATATGGCCAATAATATGAGTTAGATTGATAATAATAACAGTAATAAGTATAGTAATTGTCGTTCTATCGATCATGGAAGCATAATATGGCTAATAATATGAGTTAGATTGATAATAATAAGATTAATAAATATAGTAATTGCCGTTCTATCGACCATATAAGCATAATATGGCGAATAATATGAGTTAGATTAATATTAATAAGAGTAATGGGTATTGAAATTGTCGTTCTATGGATCAAATATGCATAATCTGGCTAATAATATGAGTTAGATTGATAATAATAAGAGTAATAAGTATAGTAATTATCGTTCTATCGATCATATAAGCATATTATGGCTAATAATATGAGTTAGATTGATAATAATAACAGTAATAAGTATAGTAATTGTCGTTCCATCGACCATGGAAGCATAATATGGCTAATAATATGAGTTAGCTTGATAATAATAAGAGTAATAAGTATAGTAATTGTCGTTCTATCGATTATATCAGCATAATATGGCTAATAATATGATTTAGATTGATAATAATAAGAGTAATAAGTATAGTAATTGTCGTTCTATCGATCATATCTGCACAATATGGTCAATAATATGAGTTAGATTAATAATAATAAGAATAGTACGTATAGTAATTGCCGTTTTATCGATCATATCAGCATAATATGGATAATAATATGAATTAGATTGATAATAATAAGAGTGATAAGTATAGTAATTGTCGTTCTATCGATCATATAAGCATAACATGGCGAATAATATGATTTAGATTGATAATAATAAGAGTAATAAGTATAGTAATTGTCGTTCTATCGATCATATCTGCACAATATGGTCAATAATATGAGTTAGATTAATAGTAATGAGTGTAATAAGTATAGTAATTGTCGTTCTATCGATCATATAAGCATAATATGGCTAATAATATGAGTTAGATTGATAATAATAACAGTAATAAGTATAGTAATTGTCGTTCTATCGATCATGGAAGCATAATATGGCTAATAATATGAGTTAGATTGATAATAATAAGAGTAATAAGTATAGTAATTGCCGTTCTATCGACCATATAAGCATAATATGGATACTAATATGAGTTAGATTAATAATAATATGATTAATAAGTATAGTAATTGTCGTTCTATCGACCATGGAAGCATAATATGGATAATAATATGAGTTAGCTTGATAATATTAAGAGTAATAAGTATAGTAATTGTCGTTCTATCGATCATATAAGCATAATATGGCGAATAATATGATTTAGATTGGTAATAATAAGAGTAATAAGTATAGTAATGGTCGTTCTATCGATCATATAAGCATAATATGGCTAATAATATGAATTAGATTGATAATAGTAAGAGTAATAAGTACAGTAATTGTCGTTCTATCGATCATATAAGCATAATATGGCGAATAATATGATTTAGATTGGTAATAATAAGAGTAATAAGTATAGTAGTTGTCGTTCTATCGATCATATAAGCATAATATGGCTAATAATATGAGTTAGATTGTATTAATAAGAGTAATAGGTATAGTAATTGTCGTTCTATCGATCATATAAGCATAATATGGCTAATAATATGATTTAGATTGGTAATAATAAGAGTAATAAGTATAGTAATTGTCGTTCTATCGATCATATCTGCACAATATGGTCAATAATATGAGTTAGATTAATAGTAATGAGTGTAATAAGTATAGTAATTGTCGTTCTATCGATCATATAAGCATAATATGGCTAATAATATGAGTTAGATTGATAATAATAACAGTAATAAGTATAGTAATTGCCGTTCTATCGACCATATAAGCATAATATGGTTGCTAATATGAGTTAGATTAATAATAATATGATTAATAAGTATAGTAATTGTCGTTCTATCGACCATGGAAGCATAATATGGATAATAATATGAGTTAGCTTGATAATATTAAGAGTAATAAGTATAGTAATTGTCGTTCTATCGATCATATAAGCATAATATGGCGAATAATATGATTTAGATTGGTAATAATAAGAGTAATAAGTATAGTAATGGTCGTTCTATCGATCATATAAGCATAATATGGCTAATAATATGAATTAGATTGATAATAGTAAGAGTAATAAGTACAGTAATTGTCGTTCTATCGATCATATAAGCATAATATGGCGAATAATATGATTTAGATTGGTAATAATAAGAGTAATAAGTATAGTAATTGTCGTTCTATCGATCATATAAGCATAATATGGCGAATAATATGATTTAGATTGATAATAATAAGAGTAATAAGTATAGTAATTGTCGTTCTATCGATCATATCTGCACAATATGGTCAATAATATGAGTTAGATTAATAGTAATGAGTGTAATAAGTATAGTAATTGTCGTTCTATCGATCATATAAGCATAATATGGCCAATAATATGAGTTAGATTGATAATAATAACAGTAATAAGTATAGTAATTGTCGTTCTATCGATCATGGAAGCATAATATGGCTAATAATATGAGTTAGATTGATAATAATAAGATTAATAAATATAGTAATTGCCGTTCTATCGACCATATAAGCATAATATGGCGAATAATATGAGTTAGATTAATATTAATAAGAGTAATGGGAATAGAAATTGTCGTTCTATGGATCAAATATGCATAATCTGGCTAATAATATGAGTTAGATTGATAATAATAAGAGTAATAAGTATAGTAATTATCGTTCTATCGATCATATAAGCATATTATGGCTAATAATATGAGTTAGATTGATAATAATAACAGTAATAAGTATAGTAATTGTCGTTCCATCGACCATGGAAGCATAATATGGCTAATAATATGAGTTAGCTTGATAATAATAAGAGTAATAAGTATAGTAATTGTCGTTCTATCGATTATATCAGCATAATATGGCTAATAATATGATTTAGATTGATAATAATAAGAGTAATAAGTATAGTAATTGTCGTTCTATCGATCATATCTGCACAATATGGTCAATAATATGAGTTAGATTAATAATAATAAGAATAGTACGTATAGTAATTGCCGTTTTATCGATCATATCAGCATAATATGGATAATAATATGAATTAGATTGATAGTAATAAGAGTAATAAGTATATTAATTGTTGTTCTATCGATCATATAAGCATAATATGGCTAATAATATGAATTAGATTGATAATAGTAAGAGTAATAAGTACAGTAATTGTCGTTCTATCGATCATATAAGCATAATATGGATAATAATATGAGTTACCTTGATAATAATAAGAGTAATAAGTATAGTAATTGTCGTTCTATCGATCATATAAGCATAATATCGCTAATAATATGATTTAGATTGATAACAATAAGAGTACTAAGTATAGTAATTACCGGTCTATCGATCATATATGCATAATGTGGCTAATAATATGAGTCAGTTTGATAATAATAAGAGTAATAAGTATATTAATTGTCGTTCTATCGATCATATAAGCATAATATGGCTAATAATATGAATTAGATTGATAACAATAAGAGTAATAAGTATAGTAATTGTCGTTCTATCGATCATATAAGCATAATATGGCGAATAATATGATTTAGATTGGTAATAATAAGAGTAATAAGTATAGTAATTGTCGTTCTATCGATCGTATAAGCATAATATGGTTAATAATATTATTTAGATTGATAATAATAAGAGTAATAAGTATAGTAATTGTCGTTCTATCGATCATATATGCATAATATGGCGAATAATATGATTTAGATTGATAATAATAAGAGTAATAAGTATAGTAATTGTCGTTCTATCGACCATATAAGCATAATATGGCGAGTAATATGATTTAGATTGATAATAATAAGAGTAATAAGTATAGTAATTGTCGTTCTATCGATCATATAAGCATAATATGGCTAATAATATGAATTAGATTGATAATAGTAAGAGTAATAAGTACAGTAATTGTCGTTCTATCGATCATATAAGCATAATATGGCGAATAATATGATTTAGATTGGGAATAATAAGAGTAATAAGTATAGTAATGGTCGTTCTATCGATCATATAAGCATAATATGGATAATAATATGAGTTAGCTTGATAATAATAAGAGTAATAAGTATAGTAATTGTCGTTCTATCGATCATATAAGCATAATATGGCTAATAATATGAGTTAGATTGTATTAATAAGAGTAATAGGTATAGTAATTGTCGTTCTATCGATCATATCTGCATAATATGGTTACTAATATGAGTTAGATTAATAATAATATGACTAATAAGTATAGTAATTGTCGTTCTATCGATCATATAAGCATAATATGGCGAATAATATGATTTAGATTGGTAATAATAAGAGTAATAAGTATAGTAATTGTCGTTCTATCGATCATATAAGCATAATATGGCTAATAATATGAATTAGATTGATAATAATAAGAGTAATAAGTATAGTAATTGTCGTTCTATCGATCATATAAGCATAATATGGCGAATAATATGATTTAGATTGATAATAATAAGAGTAATAAGTATAGTAATTGTCGTTCTATCGATCATATAAGCATAATATGGCTAATAATATGAGTTAGATTGATATTAATAAGAGTAATAGGTATAGTAATTGTGGTTCTATCGATCATATCTGCATAATACGGTTAATAATATGAGTTAGAATAATAATAATATGAATAATAAGTATAGTAATCGTCGTTCCATCGACCATGGAAGCATAATATGGCTAATAATATGAGTTAGATTGAAAATAATAAGAGTAATAAGTATAGTAATTGCCGTTCTATCGACCATATAAGCATAATATGGCGAGTAATATGATTTAGATTGATAATAATAAGAGTAATAAGTATAGTAATTGTCGTTCTATCGATCATATAAGCATAATATGGCTAATAATATGAGTTAGATTGATAATAATAAGAGTAATATGTATAGTAATTGTCGTTTTATCGATCATATCTGCATAATATGGTTAATAATATGAGTTAGATTAATAATAATAAGAATAGTACGTATAGTAATTGCCGTTTTATCGATCATATAAGCATAATATGGATAATAATATGAGTTAGCTTGATAACAATAAGAGTAATAAGTATAGTAATTGTCGTTCTATCGATCATATAAGCATAATATGGCTAATAATATGAATTATATTGATAGTAATAAGAGTAATAAGTATATTAATTGCCGTTCTATCGATCATGTAAGCATAATATGGCTAATAATATGAATTAGATTGATAATAGTAAGAGTAATAAGTACAGTAATTGTCGTTCTATCGATCATATAAGCATAATATGGCTAATAATATGAATTAGATTGATAATAATAAGAGTAATAGGTATAGTAATTGTCGTTCTATCGATCATATAAGCATAATATGGCTAATAATATGAGTTAGATTGATAATAATAAGAGTAATAAGTATAGTAATTGTCGTTCTATCGATCATATCTGCATAATATGGTTAATAATATGAGTTAGATTAATAATAATAAGAATAGTACGTATAGTAATTGTCGTTCTATCGATCATATAAGTATAATATGGATAATAATATGAGTTAGCTTGATAATAATAAGAGTAATAAGTATAGTAATTGTCTTTCTATCGATCATATAAGCATAATATGGCTAATAATATGAATTAGATTGATAATAATAAGAGTAATAAATATAGTAATTGTCGTTCTATCGATCATATAAGCATAATATGGCGAATAATATGATTTAGATTGATAATAATAAGAGTAATAAGTATATTAATTGTCGTTCTATCGATCATATAAGCATAATATGGCTAATAATATGAGTTAGATTAATAGTAATGAGTGTAATAAGTATAGTAATTGTCGTTCTAGCGATCATATAAGCATAATATGGCTAATAATATGAGTTAGATTGAGAATAATAACAGTAATAAGTATAGTAATTGTCGTTCTATCGATCATATATGCATAATGTGGCTAATGATATGAGTTAGATTGATAATAATAAGAGTAATAAGTATATTAATTGTCGTTCTATCGATCATATAAGCATAATATGGATACTAATATGAGTTAGCTTGATAATAATAAGAGTAATAAGTATAGTAATTGTCGTTCTATCGATCATATAAGCATAATATGCCTAATAATATGAATTAGATTGATAATAATAAAAGTAATAAGTATAGAAATTGCCGTTATATCGACCATATAAGCATAATATGGTTACTAATATGAGTTAGATTAATAATAATATGATTAATAAGTATAGTAATTGTCGTTCCATCGATCATATCTGCATAATATGGTTACTAATATGAGTTAGATTAATAATAATATGATTAATAAGTATAGTAATTGTCGTTCTATCGACCATGGAAGCATAATATGGCTAATAATATGAGTTAGATTGATAATAATAAGAGTAATAAATATAGTAATTGTCGTTCTATCGATCATATAAGCATAATATGGCTAATAATATGAGTTAGATTGATATTAATAAGAGAAATAGGTATAGTAATTGTCGTTCTATCGATCATATCTGCATAATATGGTTACTAATATGAGTTAGATTAATAATAATATGACTAATAAGTATAGTAATTGTCGTTCTATCGACCATGGAAGCATAATATGGCTAATAATATGAGTTAGATTGATAATAATAAGAGTAATAAATATAGTAATTGCCGTTCTATCGACCATATAAGCATAATATGGCGAATAATATGAGTTAGATTGATATTAATAAGAGTAATAGGTATAGTAATTGTCGTTCTATGGATCAAATATGCATAATCTGGCTAATAATATGAATTAGATTGATAATAATAAGAGTAATAAGTATAGTAATTGTCGTTCTATCGATCATATAAGCATAATATGGTTAATAATATTATTTAGATTGATAATAATAAGAGTAATAAGTATAGTAATTGTCGTTCTATCGATCATATAAGCATAATATGGCGAATAATATGATTTAGATTGATAATAATAAGAGTAATAAGTATAGTAATTGTCGTTCTATCGATCATATCTGCACAATATGGTCAATAATATGAGTTAGATTAATAATAATAAGAATAGTACGTATAGTAATTGCCGTTTTATCGATCATATCAGCATAATATGGATAATAATATGAATTAGATTGATAGTAATAAGAGTAATAAGTATATTAATTGTTGTTCTATCGATCATATAAGCATAATATGGCTAATAATATGAATTAGATTGATAATAGTAAGAGTAATAAGTACAGTAATTGTCGTTCTATCGATCATATAAGCATAATATGGATAATAATATGAGTTACCTTGATAATAATAAGAGTAATAAGTATAGTAATTGTCGTTCTATCGATCATATAAGCATAATATCGCTAATAATATGAGTTAGATTGATAACAATAAGAGTACTAAGTATAGTAATTACCGGTCTATCGATCATATATGCATAATGTGGCTAATAATATGAGTCAGTTTGATAATAATAAGAGTAATAAGTATATTAATTGTCGTTCTATCGATCATATAAGCATAATATGGCTAATAATATGAATTAGATTGATAACAATAAGAGTAATAAGTATAGTAATTGTCGTTCTATCGATCATATAAGCATAATATGGCGAATAATATGATTTAGATTGGTAATAATAAGAGTAATAAGTATAGTAATTGTCGTTCTATCGATCGTATAAGCATAATATGGTTAATAATATTATTTAGATTGATAATAATAAGAGTAATAAGTATAGTAATTGTCGTTCTATCGATCATATATGCATAATATGGCGAATAATATGATTTAGATTGATAATAATAAGAGTAATAAGTATAGTAATTGTCGTTCTATCGACCATATAAGCATAATATGGCGAGTAATATGATTTAGATTGATAATAATAAGAGTAATAAGTATAGTAATTGTCGTTCTATCGATCATATAAGCATAATATGGCTAATAATATGAATTAGATTGATAATAGTAAGAGTAATAAGTACAGTAATTGTCGTTCTATCGATCATATAAGCATAATATGGCGAATAATATGATTTAGATTGGGAATAATAAGAGTAATAAGTATGGTAATGGTCGTTCTATCGATCATATAAGCATAATATGGATAATAATATGAGTTAGCTTGATAATAATAAGAGTAACAAGTATAGTAATTGTCGTTCTATCGATCATATAAGCATAATATGGCTAATAATATGAGTTAGATTGTATTAATAAGAGTAATAGGTATAGTAATTGTCGTTCTATCGATCATATCTGCATAATATGGTTACTAATATGAGTTAGATTAATAATAATATGACTAATAAGTATAGTAATTGTCGTTCTATCGATCATATAAGCATAATATGGCGAATAATATGATTTAGATTGGTAATAATAAGAGTAATAAGTATAGTAATTGTCGTTCTATCGATCATATAAGCATAATATGGCTAATAATATGAATTAGATTGATAATAATAAGAGTAATAAGTATAGTAATTGTCGTTCTATCGATCATATAAGCATAATATGGCGAATAATATGATTTAGATTGATAATAATAAGAGTAATAAGTATAGTAATTGTCGTTCTATCGATCATATAAGCATAATATGGCTAATAATATGAGTTAGATTGATATTAATAAGAGTAATAGGTATAGTAATTGTGGTTCTATCGATCATATCTGCATAATACGGTTAATAATATGAGTTAGAATAATAATAATATGAATAATAAGTATAGTAATCGTCGTTCCATCGACCATGGAAGCATAATATGGCTAATAATATGAGTTAGATTGAAAATAATAAGAGTAATAAGTATAGTAATTGCCGTTCTATCGACCATATAAGCATAATATGGCGAGTAATATGATTTAGATTGATAATAATAAGAGTAATAAGTATAGTAATTGTCGTTCTATCGATCATATAAGCATAATATGGCTAATAATATGAGTTAGATTGATAATAATAAGAGTAATATGTATAGTAATTGTCGTTCTATCGATCATATCTGCATAATATGGTTAATAATATGAGTTAGATTAATAATAATAAGAATAGTACGTATAGTAATTGCCGTTTTATCGATCATATAAGCATAATATGGATAATAATATGAGTTAGCTTGATAACAATAAGAGTAATAAGTATAGTAATTGTCGTTCTATCGATCATGTAAGCATAATATGGCTAATAATATGAATTATATTGATAGTAATAAGAGTAATAAGTATATTAATTGCCGTTCTATCGATCATGTAAGCATAATATGGCTAATAATATGAATTAGATTGATAATAGTAAGAGTAATAAGTACAGTAATTGTCGTTCTATCGATCATATAAGCATAATATGGCTAATAATATGAATTAGATTGATAATAATAAGAGTAATAGGTATAGTAATTGTCGTTCTATCGATCATATAAGCATAATATGGCTAATAATATGAGTTAGATTGATAATAATAAGAGTAATAAGTATAGTAATTGTCGTTCTATCGATCATATCTGCATAATATGGTTAATAATATGAGTTAGATTAATAATAATAAGAATAGTACGTATAGTAATTGTCGTTCTATCGATCATATAAGTATAATATGGATAATAATATGAGTTAGCTTGATAATAATAAGAGTAATAAGTATAGTAATTGTCGTTCTATCGATCATATAAGCATAATATGGCTAATAATATGAATTAGATTGATAATAATAAGAGTAATAAATATAGTAATTGTCGTTCTATCGATCATATAAGCATAATATGGCGAATAATATGATTTAGATTGATAATAATAAGAGTAATAAGTACATTAATTGTCGTTCTATCGATCATATAAGCATAATATGGCTAATAATATGAGTTAGATTAATAGTAATGAGTGTAATAAGTATAGTAATTGTCGTTCTAGCGATCATATAAGCATAATATGGCTAATAATATGAGTTAGATTGAGAATAATAACAGTAATAAGTATAGTAATTGTCGTTCTATCGATCATATATGCATAATGTGGCTAATGATATGAGTTAGATTGATAATAATAAGAGTAATAAGTATATTAATTGTCGTTCTATCGATCATATAAGCATAATATGGATACTAATATGAGTTAGCTTGATAATAATAAGAGTAATAAGTATAGTAATTGTCGTTCTATCGATCATATAAGCATAATATGCCTAATAATATGAATTAGATTGATAATAATAAAAGTAATAAGTATAGAAATTGCCGTTATATCGACCATATAAGCATAATATGGTTACTAATATGAGTTAGATTAATAATAATATGATTAATAAGTATAGTAATTGTCGTTCCATCGATCATATCTGCATAATATGGTTACTAATATGAGTTAGATTAATAATAATATGATTAATAAGTATAGTAATTGTCGTTCTATCGACCATGGAAGCATAATATGGCTAATAATATGAGTTAGATTGATAATAATAAGAGTAATAAATATAGTAATTGTCGTTCTATCGATCATATAAGCATAATATGGCTAATAATATGAGTTAGATTGATATTAATAAGAGAAATAGGTATAGTAATTGTCGTTCTATCGATCATATCTGCATAATATGGTTACTAATATGAGTTAGATTAATAATAATATGACTAATAAGTATAGTAATTGTCGTTCTATCGACCATGGAAGCATAATATGGCTAATAATATGAGTTAGATTGATAATAATAAGAGTAATAAATATAGTAATTGCCGTTCTATCGACCATATAAGCATAATATGGCGAATAATATGAGTTAGATTGATATTAATAAGAGTAATAGGTATAGTAATTGTCGTTCTATGGATCAAATATGCATAATCTGGCTAATAATATGAATTAGATTGATAATAATAAGAGTAATAAGTATAGTAATTGTCGTTCTATCGATCATATAAGCATAATATGGTTAATAATATTATTTAGATTGATAATAATAAGAGTAATAAGTATAGTAATTGTCGTTCTATCGATCATATAAGCATAATATGGCGAATAATATGATTTAGATTGATAATAATAAGAGTAATAAGTATATTAATTGTCGTTCTATCGATCATATAAGCATAATATGGCTAATAATATGAATTAGATTGATAATAATAAGAGTAATAAGTATAGTAATTGTCGTTCTATCGATCATATAAGCATAATATCGCTAATAATATGAGTTAGATTGATAACAATAAGAGTACTAAGTATAGTAATTACCGGTCTATCGATCATATATGCATAATGTGGCTAATAATATGAGTCAGTTTGATAATAATAAGAGTAATAAGTATATTAATTGTCGTTCTATCGATCATATAAGCATAATATGGCTAATAATATGAATTAGATTGATAACAATAAGAGTAATAAGTATAGTAATTGTCGTTCTATCGATCATATAAGCATAATATGGCGAATAATATGATTTAGATTGGTAATAATAAGAGTAATAAGTATAGTAATTGTCGTTCTATCGATCGTATAAGCATAATATGGTTAATAATATTATTTAGATTGATAATAATAAGAGTAATAAGTATAGTAATTGTCGTTCTATCGATCATATATGCATAATATGGCGAATAATATGATTTAGATTGATAATAATAAGAGTAATAAGTATAGTAATTGTCGTTCTATCGACCATATAAGCATAATATGGCGAGTAATATGATTTAGATTGATAATAATAAGAGTAATAAGTATAGTAATTGTCGTTCTATCGATCATATAAGCATAATATGGCTAATAATATGAATTAGATTGATAATAGTAAGAGTAATAAGTACAGTAATTGTCGTTCTATCGATCATATAAGCATAATATGGCGAATAATATGATTTAGATTGGGAATAATAAGAGTAATAAGTATAGTAATGGTCGTTCTATCGATCATATAAGCATAATATGGATAATAATATGAGTCAGCTTGATAATAATAAGAGTAATAAGTATAGTAATTGTCGTTCTATCGATCATATAAGCATAATATGGCTAATAATATGAGTTAGATTGTATTAATAAGAGTAATAGGTATAGTAATTGTCGTTCTATCGACCATATCTGCATAATATGGTTACTAATATGAGTTAGATTAATAATAATATGACTAATAAGTATAGTAATTGTCGTTCTATCGATCATATAAGCATAATATGGCGAATAATATGATTTAGATTGGTAATAATAAGAGTAATAAGTACAGTAATTGTCGTTCTATCGATCATATAAGCATAATATGGCTAATAATATGAATTAGATTGATAATAATAAGAGTAATAAGTATAGTAATTGTCGTTCTATCGATCATATAAGCATAATATGGCGAATAATATGATTTAGATTGATAATAATAAGAGTAATAAGTATAGTAATTGTCGTTCTATCGATCATATAAGCATAATATGGCTAATAATATGAGTTAGATTGATATTAATAAGAGTAATAGGTATAGTAATTGTGGTTCTATCGATCATATCTGCATAATACGGTTAATAATATGAGTTAGAATAATAATAATATGAATAATAAGTATAGTAATCGTCGTTCCATCGACCATGGAAGCATAATATGGCTAATAATATGAGTTAGATTGAAAATAATAAGAGTAATAAGTATAGTAATTGCCGTTCTATCGACCATATAAGCATAATATGGCGAGTAATATGATTTAGATTGATAATAATAAGAGTAATAAGTATAGTAATTGTCGTTCTATCGATCATATAAGCATAATATGGCTAATAATATGAGTTAGATTGATAATAATAAGAGTAATATGTATAGTAATTGTCGTTCTATCGATCATATCTGCATAATATGGTTAATAATATGAGTTAGATTAATAATAATAAGAATAGTACGTATAGTAATTGCCGTTTTATCGATCATATAAGCATAATATGGATAATAATATGAGTTAGCTTGATAACAATAAGAGTAATAAGTATAGTAATTGTCGTTCTATCGATCATATAAGCATAATATGGCTAATAATATGAATTATATTGATAGTAATAAGAGTAATAAGTATATTAATTGCCGTTCTATCGATCATGTAAGCATAATATGGCTAATAATATGAATTAGATTGATAATAGTAAGAGTAATAAGTACAGTAATTGTCGTTCTATCGATCATATAAGCATAATATGGCTAATAATATGAATTAGATTGATAATAATAAGAGTAATAAGTATAGTAATTGTCGTTCTATCGATCATATAAGCATAATATGGATAATAATATGAGTTAGCTTGATAATAATAAGAGTAATAAGTATAGTAATTGTCGTTCTATCGATCATATAAGCATAATATGGCTAATAATATGAATTAGATTGATAATAATAAGAGTGATAAGTATAGTAATTGTCGTTCTATCGATCATATAAGCATAATATGGCGAATAATATGATTTAGATTGATAATAATAAGAGTAATAAGTATAGTAATTGTCGTTCTATCGATCATATCTGCACAATATGGTCAATAATATGAGTTAGATTAATAGTAATGAGTGTAATAAGTATAGTAATTGTCGTTCTATCGATCATATAAGCATAATATGGCTAATAATATGAGTTAGATTGATAATAATAACAGTAATAAGTATAGTAATTGTCGTTCTATCGATCATGGAAGCATAATATGGCTAATAATATGAGTTAGATTGATAATAATAAGAGTAATAAGTATAGTAATTGCCGTTCTATCGACCATATAAGCATAATATGGATACTAATATGAGTTAGATTAATAATAATCTGATTAATAAGTATAGTAATTGTCGTTCTATCGACCATGGAAGCATAATATGGATAATAATATGAGTTAGCTTGATAATATTAAGAGTAATAAGTATAGTAATTGTCGTTCTATCGATCATATAAGCATAATATGGCGAATAATATGATTTAGATTGGTAATAATAAGAGTAATAAGTATAGTAATGGTCGTTCTATCGATCATATAAGCATAATATGGCTAATAATATGAATTAGATTGATAATAGTAAGAGTAATAAGTACAGTAATTGTCGTTCTATCGATCATATAAGCATAATATGGCGAATAATATGATTTAGATTGGTAATAATAAGAGTAATAAGTATAGTAGTTGTCGTTCTATCGATCATATAAGCATAATATGGCTAATAATATGAGTTAGATTGTATTAATAAGAGTAATAGGTATAGTAATTGTCGTTCTATCGATCATATCTGCATAATATGGTTACTAATATGAGTTAGATTAATAATAATATGACTAATAAGTATAGTAATTGTCGTTCTATCGATCATATAAGCATAATATGGCGAATAATATGATTTAGATTGGTAATAATAAGAGTAATAAGTATAGTAATTGTCGTTCTATCGATCATATAAGCATAATATGGCTAATAATATGAATTAGATTGATAATAATAAGAGTAATAAGTATAGTAATTGTCGTTCTATCGATCATATAAGCATAATATGGCGAATAATATGATTTAGATTGATAATAATAAGAGTAATAAGTATAGTAATTGTCGTTCTATCGATCATATAAGCATAATATGGCTAATAATATGAGTTAGATTGATATTAATAAGAGTAATAGGTATAGTAATTGTGGTTCTATCGATCATATCTGCATAATACGGTTAATAATATGAGTTAGAATAATAATAATATGAATAATAAGTATAGTAATCGTCGTTCCATCGACCATGGAAGCATAATATGGCTAATAATATGAGTTAGATTGAAAATAATAAGAGTAATAAGTATAGTAATTGCCGTTCTATCGACCATATAAGCATAATATGGCGAGTAATATGATTTAGATTGATAATAATAAGAGTAATAAGTATAGTAATTGTCGTTCTATCGATCATATAAGCATAATATGGCTAATAATATGAGTTAGATGGATAATAATAAGAGTAATATGTATAGTAATTGTCGTTCTATCGATCATATCTGCATAATATGGTTAATAATATGAGTTAGATTAATAATAATAAGAATAGTACGTATAGTAATTGCCGTTTTATCGATCATATAAGCATAATATGGATAATAATATGAGTTAGCTTGATAACA
This sequence comes from Megachile rotundata, assembly GCF_050947335.1. NCBI lineage: Eukaryota > Metazoa > Arthropoda > Insecta > Hymenoptera > Megachilidae > Megachile > Megachile rotundata. Next base: position 75,851 of record NW_027474043.1, on the reverse strand, counting down.
ATAAGAGTAATAAGTATAGTAATTGTCGTTCTATCGATCATATAAGCATAATATGGCTAATAATATGAATTATATTGATAGTAATAAGAGTAATAAGTATATTAATTGCCGTTCTATCGATCATGTAAGCATAATATGGCTAATAATATGAATTAGATTGATAATAGTAAGAGTAATAAGTACAGTAATTGTCGTTCTATCGATCATATAAGCATAGTATGGCTAATAATATGAATTAGATTGATAATAATAAGAGTAATAAGTATAGTAATTGTCGTTCTATCGATCATATAAGCATAATATGGATAATAATATGAGTTAGCTTGATAATAATAAGAGTAATAAGTATAGTAATTGTCGTTCTATCGATCATATCTGCACAATATGGTCAATAATACGAGTTAGATTAATAGTAATGAGTGTAATAAGTATAGTAATTGTCGTTCTATCGATCATATAAGCATAATATGGCTAATAATATGAGTTAGATTGATAATAATAACAGTAATAAGTATAGTAATTGTCGTTCTATCGATCATGGAAGCATAATATGGCTAATAATATGAGTTAGATTGATAATAATAAGAGTAATAAGTATAGTAATTGCCGTTCTATCGACCATATAAGCATAATATGGTTGCTAATATGAGTTAGATTAATAATAATATGATTAATAAGTATAGTAATTGTCGTTCTATCGACCATGGAAGCATAATATGGATAATAATATGAGTTAGCTTGATAATATTAAGAGTAATAAGTATAGTAATTGTCGTTCTATCGATCATATAAGCATAATATGGCGAATAATATGATTTAGATTGGTAATAATAAGAGTAATAAGTATAGTAATGGTCGTTCTATCGATCATATAAGCATAATATGGCTAATAATATGAATTAGATTGATAATAGTAAGAGTAATAAGTACAGTAATTGTCGTTCTATCGATCATATAAGCATAATATGGCGAATAATATGATTTAGATTGGTAACAATAAGAGTAATAAGTATAGTAATTGTCGTTCTATCGATCATATAAGCATAATATGGCGAATAATATGATTTAGATTGATAATAATAAGAGTAATAAGTATAGTAATTGTCGTTCTATCGATCATATCTGCACAATATGGTCAATAATATGAGTTAGATTAATAGTAATGAGTGTAATAAGTATAGTAATTGTCGTTCTATCGATCATATAAGCATAATATGGCTAATAATATGAGTTAGATTGATAATAATAACAGTAATAAGTATAGTAATTGTCGTTCTATCGATCATGGAAGCATAATATGGCTAATAATATGAGTTAGATTGATAATAATAAGATTAATAAATATAGTATTTGCCGTTCTATCGACCATATAAGCATAATATGGCGAATAATATGAGTTAGATTAATATTAATAAGAGTAATGGGTATAGAAATTGTCGTTCTATGGATCAAATATGCATAATCTGGCTAATAATATGAGTTAGATTGATAATAATAAGAGTAATAAGTATAGTAATTATCGTTCTATCGATCATATAAGCATATTATGGCTAATAATATGAGTTAGATTGATAATAATAACAGTAATAAGTATAGTAATTGTCGTTCCATCGACCATGGAAGCATAATATGGCTAATAATATGAGTTAGCTTGATAATAATAAGAGTAATAAGTATAGTAATTGTCGTTCTATCGATTATATCAGCATAATATGGCTAATAATATGATTTAGATTGATAATAATAAGAGTAATAAGTATAGTAATTGTCGTTCTATCGATCATATCTGCACAATATGGTCAATAATATGAGTTAGATTAATAATAATAAGAATAGTACGTATAGTAATTGCCGTTTTATCGATCATATCAGCATAATATGGATAATAATATGAATTAGATTGATAGTAATAAGAGTAATAAGTATATTAATTGTTGTTCTATCGATCATATAAGCATAATATGGCTAATAATATGAATTAGATTGATAATAGTAAGAGTAATAAGTACAGTAATTGTCGTTCTATCGATCATATAAGCATAATATGGATAATAATATGAGTTACCTTGATAATAATAAGAGTAATAAGTATAGTAATTGTCGTTCTATCGATCATATAAGCATAATATGGCGAATAATATGATTTAGATTGATAATAATAAGAGTAATAAGTATATTAATTGTCGTTCTATCGATCATATAAGCATAATATGGCTAATAATATGAATTAGATTGATAATAATAAGAGTAATAAGTATAGTAATTGTCGTTCTATCGATCATATAAGCATAATATCGCTAATAATATGAGTTAGATTGATAACAATAAGAGTAATAAGTATAGTAATTGTCGTTCTATCGATCGTATAAGCATAATATGGTTAATAATATTATTTAGATTGATAATAATAAGAGTAATAAGTATAGTAATTGTCGTTCTATCGATCATATATGCATAATATGGCGAATAATATGATTTAGATTGATAATAATAAGAGTAATAAGTATAGTAATTGTCGTTCTATCGACCATATAAGCATAATATGGCGAGTAATATGATTTAGATTGATAATAATAAGAGTAATAAGTATAGTAATTGTCGTTCTATCGATCATATAAGCATAATATGGCTAATAATATGAATTAGATTGATAATAGTAAGAGTAATAAGTACAGTAATTGTCGTTCTATGGATCATATAAGCATAATATGGCGAATAATATGATTTAGATTGGGAATAATAAGAGTAATAAGTATAGTAATGGTCGTTCTATCGATCATATAAGCATAATATGGATAATAATATGAGTTAGCTTGATAATAATAAGAGTAATAAGTATAGTAATTGTCGTTCTATCGATCATATAAGCATAATATGGCTAATAATATGAGTTAGATTGTATTAATAAGAGTAATAGGTATAGTAATTGTCGTTCTATCGATCATATCTGCATAATATGGTTACTAATATGAGTTAGATTAATAATAATATGACTAATAAGTATAGTAATTGTCGTTCTATCGATCATATAAGCATAATATGGCGAATAATATGATTTAGATTGGTAATAATAAGAGTAATAAGTATAGTAATTGTCGTTCTATCGATCATATAAGCATAATATGGCTAATAATATGAATTAGATTGATAATAATAAGAGTAATAAGTATAGTAATTGTCGTTCTATCGATCATATAAGCATAATATGGCTAATAATATGAGTTAGATTGATATTAATAAGAGTAATAGGTATAGTAATTGTGGTTCTATCGATCATATCTGCATAATACGGTTAATAATATGAGTTAGAATAATAATAATATGAATAATAAGTATAGTAATCGTCGTTCCATCGACCATGGAAGCATAATATGGCTAATAATATGAGTTAGATTGAAAATAATAAGAGTAATAAGTATAGTAATTGTCGTTCTATCGATCATATAAGCATAATATGGCGAATAATATGATTTAGATTGGTAATAATAAGAGTAATAAGTATAGTAATTGTCGTTCTATCGATCATATAAGCATAATATGGCTAATAATATGAATTAGATTGATAATAATAAGAGTAATAAGTATAGTAATTGTCGTTCTATCGATCATATAAGCATAATATGGCGAATAATATGATTTAGATTGATAATAATAAGAGTAATAAGTATAGTAATTGTCGTTCTATCGATCATATAAGCATAATATGGCTAATAATATGAGTTAGATTGATATTAATAAGAGTAATAGGTATAGTAATTGTGGTTCTATCGATCATATCTGCATAATACGGTTAATAATATGAGTTAGAATAATAATAATATGAATAATAAGTATAGTAATCGTCGTTCCATCGACCATGGAAGCATAATATGGCTAATAATATGAGTTAGATTGAAAATAATAAGAGTAATAAGTATAGTAATTGCCGTTCTATCGACCATATAAGCATAATATGGCGAGTAATATGATTTAGATTGATAATAATAAGAGTAATAAGTATAGTAATTGTCGTTCTATCGATCATATAAGCATAATATGGCTAATAATATGAGTTAGATTGATAATAATAAGAGTAATATGTATAGTAATTGTCGTTCTATCGATCATATCTGCATAATATGGTTAATAATATGAGTTAGATTAATAATAATAAGAATAGTACGTATAGTAATTGCCGTTTTATCGATCATATAAGCATAATATGGATAATAATATGAGTTAGCTTGATAACAATAAGAGTAATAAGTATAGTAATTGTCGTTCTATCGATCATATAAGCATAATATGGCTAATAATATGAATTATATTGATAGTAATAAAAGTAATAAGTATATTAATTGCCGTTCTATCGATCATGTAAGCATAATATGGCTAATAATATGAATTAGATTGATAATAGTAAGAGTAATAAGTACAGTAATTGTCGTTCTATCGATCATATAAGCATAATATGGCTAATAATATGAATTAGATTGATAATAATAAGAGTAATAAGTATAGTAATTGTCGTTCTATCGATCATATAAGCATAATATGGATAATAATATGAGTTAGCTTGATAATAATAAGAGTAATAAGTATAGTAATTGTCGTTCTATCGATCATATAAGCATAATATGGCTAATAATATGAATTAGATTGATAATAATAAGAGTGATAAGTATAGTAATTGTCGTTCTATCGATCATATAAGCATAATATGGCGAATAATATGATTTAGATTGATAATAATAAGAGTAATAAGTATAGTAATTGTCGTTCTATCGATCATATCTGCACAATATGGTCAATAATATGAGTTAGATTAATAGTAATGAGTGTAATAAGTATAGTAATTGTCGTTCTATCGATCATATAAGCATAATATGGCTAATAATATGAGTTAGATTGATAATAATAACAGTAATAAGTATAGTAATTGTCGTTCTATCGATCATGGAAGCATAATATGGCTAATAATATGAGTTAGATTGATAATAATAAGAGTAATAAGTATAGTAATTGCCGTTCTATCGACCATATAAGCATAATATGGTTACTAATATGAGTTAGATTAATAATAATATGATTAATAAGTATAGTAATTGTCGTTCTATCGACCATGGAAGCATAATATGGATAATAATATGAGTTAGCTTGATAATATTAAGAGTAATAAGTATAGTAATTGTCGTTCTATCGATCATATAAGCATAATATGGCGAATAATATGATTTAGATTGGTAATAATAAGAGTAATAAGTATAGTAATGGTCGTTCTATCGATCATATAAGCATAATATGGCTAATAATATGAGTTAGATTGTATTAATAAGAGTAATAGGTATAGTAATTGTCGTTCTATCGATCATATCTGCATAATATGGTTACTAATATGAGTTAGATTAATAATAATATGACTAATAAGTATAGTAATTGTCGTTCTATCGACCATATAAGCATAATATGTTTACTAATATGAGTTAGATTAATAATAATATGATTAATAAGTATAGTAATTGTCGTTCTATCGACCATGGAAGCATAATATGGATAATAATATGAGTTAGCTTGATAATATTAAGAGTAATAAGTATAGTAATTGTCGTTCTATCGATCATATAAGCATAATATGGCGAATAATATGATTTAGATTGGTAATAATAAGAGTAATAAGTATAGTAATGGTCGTTCTATCGATCATATAAGCATAATATGGCTAATAACATGAATTAGATTGATAATAGTAAGAGTTATAAGTACAGTAATTGTCGTTCTATCGATCATATAAGCATAATATGGCGAATAATATGATTTAGATTGGTAATAATAAGAGTAATAAGTATAGTAATTGTCGTTCTATCGATCATATAAGCATAATATGGCGAATAATATGATTTAGATTGATAATAATAAGAGTAATAAGTATAGTAATTGTCGTTCTATCGATCATATCTGCACAATATGGTCAATAATATGAGTTAGATTAATAGTAATGAGTGTAATAAGTATAGTAATTGTCGTTCTATCGATCATATAAGCATAATATGACTAATAATATGAGTTAGATTGATAATAATAACAGTAATAAGTATAGTAATTGTCGTTCTATCGATCATATCTGCACAATATGGTCAATAATATGAGTTAGATTAATAGTAATGAGTGTAATAAGTATAGTAATTGTCGTTCTATCGATCATATAAGCATAATATGGCTAATAATATGAGTTAGATTGATAATAATAACAGTAATAAGTATAGTAATTGTCGTTCTATCGATCATGGAAGCATAATATGGATAATAATATGAGTTAGCTTGATAACAATAAGAGTAATAAGTATAGTAATTGTCGTTCTATCGATCATATAAGCATAATATGGCTAATAATATGAATTATATTGATAGTAATAAGAGTAATAAGTATATTAATTGCCGTTCTATCGATCATGTAAGCATAATATGGCTAATAATATGAATTAGATTGATAATAGTAAGAGTAATAAGTACAGTAATTGTCGTTCTATCGATCATATAAGCATAGTATGGCTAATAATATGAATTAGATTGATAATAATAAGAGTAATAAGTATAGTAATTGTCGTTCTATCGATCATATAAGCATAATATGGATAATAATATGAGTTAGCTTGATAATAATAAGAGTAATAAGTATAGTAATTGTCGTTCTATCGATCATATCTGCACAATATGGTCAATAATACGAGTTAGATTAATAGTAATGAGTGTAATAAGTATAGTAATTGTCGTTCTATCGATCATATAAGCATAATATGGCTAATAATATGAGTTAGATTGATAATAATAACAGTAATAAGTATAGTAATTGTCGTTCTATCGATCATGGAAGCATAATATGGCTAATAATATGAGTTAGATTGATAATAATAAGAGTAATAAGTATAGTAATTGCCGTTCTATCGACCATATAAGCATAATATGGTTGCTAATATGAGTTAGATTAATAATAATATGATTAATAAGTATAGTAATTGTCGTTCTATCGACCATGGAAGCATAATATGGATAATAATATGAGTTAGCTTGATAATATTAAGAGTAATAAGTATAGTAATTGTCGTTCTATCGATCATATAAGCATAATATGGCGAATAATATGATTTAGATTGGTAATAATAAGAGTAATAAGTATAGTAATGGTCGTTCTATCGATCATATAAGCATAATATGGCTAATAATATGAATTAGATTGATAATAGTAAGAGTAATAAGTACAGTAATTGTCGTTCTATCGATCATATAAGCATAATATGGCGAATAATATGATTTAGATTGGTAACAATAAGAGTAATAAGTATAGTAATTGTCGTTCTATCGATCATATAAGCATAATATGGCGAATAATATGATTTAGATTGATAATAATAAGAGTAATAAGTATAGTAATTGTCGTTCTATCGATCATATCTGCACAATATGGTCAATAATATGAGTTAGATTAATAGTAATGAGTGTAATAAGTATAGTAATTGTCGTTCTATCGATCATATAAGCATAATATGGCTAATAATATGAGTTAGATTGATAATAATAACAGTAATAAGTATAGTAATTGTCGTTCTATCGATCATGGAAGCATAATATGGCTAATAATATGAGTTAGATTGATAATAATAAGATTAATAAATATAGTATTTGCCGTTCTATCGACCATATAAGCATAATATGGCGAATAATATGAGTTAGATTAATATTAATAAGAGTAATGGGTATAGAAATTGTCGTTCTATGGATCAAATATGCATAATCTGGCTAATAATATGAGTTAGATTGATAATAATAAGAGTAATAAGTATAGTAATTATCGTTCTATCGATCATATAAGCATATTATGGCTAATAATATGAGTTAGATTGATAATAATAACAGTAATAAGTATAGTAATTGTCGTTCCATCGACCATGGAAGCATAATATGGCTAATAATATGAGTTAGCTTGATAATAATAAGAGTAATAAGTATAGTAATTGTCGTTCTATCGATTATATCAGCATAATATGGCTAATAATATGATTTAGATTGATAATAATAAGAGTAATAAGTATAGTAATTGTCGTTCTATCGATCATATCTGCACAATATGGTCAATAATATGAGTTAGATTAATAATAATAAGAATAGTACGTATAGTAATTGCCGTTTTATCGATCATATCAGCATAATATGGATAATAATATGAATTAGATTGATAGTAATAAGAGTAATAAGTATATTAATTGTTGTTCTATCGATCATATAAGCATAATATGGCTAATAATATGAATTAGATTGATAATAGTAAGAGTAATAAGTACAGTAATTGTCGTTCTATCGATCATATAAGCATAATATGGATAATAATATGAGTTACCTTGATAATAATAAGAGTAATAAGTATAGTAATTGTCGTTCTATCGATCATATAAGCATAATATGGCGAATAATATGATTTAGATTGATAATAATAAGAGTAATAAGTATATTAATTGTCGTTCTATCGATCATATAAGCATAATATGGCTAATAATATGAATTAGATTGATAATAATAAGAGTAATAAGTATAGTAATTGTCGTTCTATCGATCATATAAGCATAATATCGCTAATAATATGAGTTAGATTGATAACAATAAGAGTACTAAGTATAGTAATTACCGGTCTATCGATCATATATGCATAATGTGGCTAATAATATGAGTCAGTTTGATAATAATAAGAGTAATAAGTATATTAATTGTCGTTCTATCGATCATATAAGCATAATATGGCTAATAATATGAATTAGATTGATAACAATAAGAGTAATAAGTATAGTAATTGTCGTTCTATCGATCATATAAGCATAATATGGCGAATAATATGATTTAGATTGGTAATAATAAGAGTAATAAGTATAGTAATTGTCGTTCTATCGATCGTATAAGCATAATATGGTTAATAATATTATTTAGATTGATAATAATAAGAGTAATAAGTATAGTAATTGTCGTTCTATCGATCATATATGCATAATATGGCGAATAATATGATTTAGATTGATAATAATAAGAGTAATAAGTATAGTAATTGTCGTTCTATCGACCATATAAGCATAATATGGCGAGTAATATGATTTAGATTGATAATAATAAGAGTAATAAGTATAGTAATTGTCGTTCTATCGATCATATAAGCATAATATGGCTAATAATATGAATTAGATTGATAATAGTAAGAGTAATAAGTACAGTAATTGTCGTTCTATGGATCATATAAGCATAATATGGCGAATAATATGATTTAGATTGGGAATAATAAGAGTAATAAGTATAGTAATGGTCGTTCTATCGATCATATAAGCATAATATGGATAATAATATGAGTTAGCTTGATAATAATAAGAGTAATAAGTATAGTAATTGTCGTTCTATCGATCATATAAGCATAATATGGCTAATAATATGAGTTAGATTGTATTAATAAGAGTAATAGGTATAGTAATTGTCGTTCTATCGATCATATCTGCATAATATGGTTACTAATATGAGTTAGATTAATAATAATATGACTAATAAGTATAGTAATTGTCGTTCTATCGATCATATAAGCATAATATGGCGAATAATATGATTTAGATTGGTAATAATAAGAGTAATAAGTATAGTAATTGTCGTTCTATCGACCATATAAGCATAATATGGCGAGTAATATGATTTAGATTGATAATAATAAGAGTAATAAGTATAGTAATTGTCGTTCTATCGATCATATAAGCATAATATGGCTAATAATATGAATTAGATTGATAATAGTAAGAGTAATAAGTACAGTAATTGTCGTTCTATGGATCATATAAGCATAATATGGCGAATAATATGATTTAGATTGGGAATAATAAGAGTAATAAGTATAGTAATGGTCGTTCTATCGATCATATAAGCATAATATGGATAATAATATGAGTTAGCTTGATAATAATAAGAGTAATAAGTATAGTAATTGTCGTTCTATCGATCATATAAGCATAATATGGCTAATAATATGAGTTAGATTGATATTAATAAGAGTAATAGGTATAGTAATTGTGGTTCTATCGATCATATCTGCATAATACGGTTAATAATATGAGTTAGAATAATAATAATATGAATAATAAGTATAGTAATCGTCGTTCCATCGACCATGGAAGCATAATATGGCTAATAATATGAGTTAGATTGAAAATAATAAGAGTAATAAGTATAGTAATTGCCGTTCTATCGACCATATAAGCATAATATGGCGAGTAATATGATTTAGATTGATAATAATAAGAGTAATAAGTATAGTAATTGTCGTTCTATCGATCATATAAGCATAATATGGCTAATAATATGAGTTAGATTGATAATAATAAGAGTAATATGTATAGTAATTGTCGTTCTATCGATCATATCTGCATAATATGGTTAATAATATGAGTTAGATTAATAATAATAAGAATAGTACGTATAGTAATTGCCGTTTTATCGATCATATAAGCATAATATGGATAATAATATGAGTTAGCTTGATAATAATAACAGTAATAAGTATAGTAATTGTCGTTCTATCGATCATGGAAGCATAATATGGCTAATAATATGAGTTAGATTGATAATAATAAGAGTAATAAGTATAGTAATTGCCGTTCTATCGACCATATAAGCATAATATGGATAATAATATGAGTTAGCTTGATAACAATAAGAGTAATAAGTATAGTAATTGTCGTTCTATCGATCATATAAGCATAATATGGCTAATAATATGAATTATATTGATAGTAATAAAAGTAATAAGTATATTAATTGCCGTTCTATCGATCATGTAAGCATAATATGGCTAATAATATGAATTAGATTGATAATAGTAAGAGTAATAAGTACAGTAATTGTCGTTCTATCGATCATATAAGCATAATATGGCTAATAATATGAATTAGATTGATAATAATAAGAGTAATAAGTATAGTAATTGTCGTTCTATCGATCATATAAGCATAATATGGATAATAATATGAGTTAGCTTGATAATAATAAGAGTAATAAGTATAGTAATTGTCGTTCTATCGATCATATAAGCATAATATGGCTAATAATATGAATTAGATTGATAATAATAAGAGTGATAAGTATAGTAATTGTCGTTCTATCGATCATATAAGCATAATATGGCGAATAATATGATTTAGATTGATAATAATAAGAGTAATAAGTATAGTAATTGTCGTTCTATCGATCATATCTGCACAATATGGTCAATAATATGAGTTAGATTAATAGTAATGAGTGTAATAAGTATAGTAATTGTCGTTCTATCGATCATATAAGCATAATATGGCTAATAATATGAGTTAGATTGATAATAATAACAGTAATAAGTATAGTAATTGTCGTTCTATCGATCATGGAAGCATAATATGGCTAATAATATGAGTTAGATTGATAATAATAAGAGTAATAAGTATAGTAATTGCCGTTCTATCGACCATATAAGCATAATATGGTTACTAATATGAGTTAGATTAATAATAATATGATTAATAAGTATAGTAATTGTCGTTCTATCGACCATGGAAGCATAATATGGATAATAATATGAGTTAGCTTGATAATATTAAGAGTAATAAGTATAGTAATTGTCGTTCTATCGATCATATAAGCATAATATGGCGAATAATATGATTTAGATTGGTAATAATAAGAGTAATAAGTATAGTAATGGTCGTTCTATCGATCATATAAGCATAATATGGCTAATAATATGAGTTAGATTGTATTAATAAGAGTAATAGGTATAGTAATTGTCGTTCTATCGATCATATCTGCATAATATGGTTACTAATATGAGTTAGATTAATAATAATATGACTAATAAGTATAGTAATTGTCGTTCTATCGACCATATAAGCATAATATGTTTACTAATATGAGTTAGATTAATAATAATATGATTAATAAGTATAGTAATTGTCGTTCTATCGACCATGGAAGCATAATATGGATAATAATATGAGTTAGCTTGATAATATTAAGAGTAATAAGTATAGTAATTGTCGTTCTATCGATCATATAAGCATAATATGGCGAATAATATGATTTAGATTGGTAATAATAAGAGTAATAAGTATAGTAATGGTCGTTCTATCGATCATATAAGCATAATATGGCTAATAACATGAATTAGATTGATAATAGTAAGAGTTATAAGTACAGTAATTGTCGTTCTATCGATCATATAAGCATAATATGGCGAATAATATGATTTAGATTGGTAATAATAAGAGTAATAAGTATAGTAATTGTCGTTCTATCGATCATATAAGCATAATATGGCGAATAATATGATTTAGATTGATAATAATAAGAGTAATAAGTATAGTAATTGTCGTTCTATCGATCATATCTGCACAATATGGTCAATAATATGAGTTAGATTAATAGTAATGAGTGTAATAAGTATAGTAATTGTCGTTCTATCGATCATATAAGCATAATATGACTAATAATATGAGTTAGATTGATAATAATAACAGTAATAAGTATAGTAATTGTCGTTCTATCGATCATATCTGCACAATATGGTCAATAATATGAGTTAGATTAATAGTAATGAGTGTAATAAGTATAGTAATTGTCGTTCTATCGATCATATAAGCATAATATGGCTAATAATATGAGTTAGATTGATAATAATAACAGTAATAAGTATAGTAATTGTCGTTCTATCGATCATGGAAGCATAATATGGCTAATAATATGAGTTAGATTGATAATAATAAGAGTAATAAGTATAGTAATTGCCGTTCTATCGACCATATAAGCATAATATGGTTGCTAATATGAGTTAGATTAATAATAATATGATTAATAAGTATAGTAATTGTCGTTCTATCGACCATGGAAGCATAATATGGATAATAATATGAGTTAGCTTGATAATATTAAGAGTAATAAGTATAGTAATTGTCGTTCTATCGATCATATAAGCATAATATGCCGAATAATATGATTTAGATTGGTAATAATAAGAGTAATAAGTATAGTAATGGTCGTTCTATCGATCATATAAGCATAATATGGCTAATAATATGAATTAGATTGATAATAGTAAGAGTAATAAGTACAGTAATTGTCGTTCTATCGATCATATAAGCATAATATGGCGAATAATATGATTTAGATTGGTAATAATAAGAGTAATAAGTATAGTAATTGTCGTTCTATCGATCATATAAGCATAATATGGCGAATAATATGATTTAGATTGATAATAATAAGAGTAATAAGTATAGTAATTGTCGTTCTATCGATCATATCTGCACAATATGGTCAATAATATGAGTTAGATTAATAGTAATGAGTGTAATAAGTATAGTAATTGTCGTTCTATCGATCATATAAGCATAATATGGCTAATAATATGAGTTAGATTGATAATAATAACCGTAATAAGTATAGTAATTGTCGTTCTATCGATCATGGAAGCATAATATGGCTAATAATATGAGTTAGATTGATAATAATAAGAGTAATAAATATAGTAATTGCCGTCCTATCGACCATATAAGCATAATATGGCGAATAATATGAGTTAGATTAATATTAATAAGAGTAATGGGTATAGAAATTGTCGTTCTATGGATCAAATATGCATAATCTGGCTAATAATATGAGTTAGATTGATAATAATAAGAGTAATAAGTATAGTAATTATCGTTCTATCGATCATATAAGCATATTATGGCTAATAATATGAGTTAGATTGATAATAATAACAGTAATAAGTATAGTAATTGTCGTTGCATCGACCATGGAAGCATAATATGGCTAATAATATGAGTTAGCTTGATAATAATAAGAGTAATAAGTATAGTAATTGTCGTTCTATCGATTATATCAGCATAATATGGCTAATAATATGATTTAGATTGATAATAATAAGAGTAATAAGTATAGTAATTGTCGTTCTATCGATCATATCTGCACAATATGGTCAATAATATGAGTTAGATTAATAATAATAAGAATAGTACGTATAGTAATTGCCGTTTTATCGATCATATAAGCATAATATGGATAATAATATGAGTTAGATTCATAATAATAACAGTAATAAGTATAGTAATTGTCGTTCTATCGATCATATCTGCACAATATGGTCAATAATATGAGTTAGATTAATAGTAATGAGTGTAATAAGTATAGTAATTGTCGTTCTATCGATCATATAAGCATAATATGGCTAATAATATGAGTTAGATTGATAATAATAACAGTAATAAGTATAGTAATTGTCGTTCTATCGATCATGGAAGCATAATATGGCTAATAATATGAGTTAGATTGATAATAATAAGAGTAATAAGTATAGTAATTGCCGTTCTATCGACCATATAAGCATAATATGGTTGCTAATATGAGTTAGATTAATAATAATATGATTAATAAGTATAGTAATTGTCGTTCTATCGACCATGGAAGCATAATATGGATAATAATATGAGTTAGCTTGATAATATTAAGAGTAATAAGTATAGTAATTGTCGTTCTATCGATCATATAAGCATAATATGGCGAATAATATGATTTAGATTGGTAATAATAAGAGTAATAAGTATAGTAATGGTCGTTCTATCGATCATATAAGCATAATATGGCTAATAATATGAATTAGATTGATAATAGTAAGAGTAATAAGTACAGTAATTGTCGTTCTATCGATCATATAAGCATAATATGGCGAATAATATGATTTAGATTGGTAATAATAAGAGTAATAAGTATAGTAATTGTCGTTCTATCGATCATATAAGCATAATATGGCGAATAATATGATTTAGATTGATAATAATAAGAGTAATAAGTATAGTAATTGTCGTTCTATCGATCATATCTGCACAATATGGTCAATAATATGAGTTAGATTAATAGTAATGAGTGTAATAAGTATAGTAATTGTCGTTCTATCGATCATATAAGCATAATATGGCTAATAATATGAGTTAGATTGATAATAATAACAGTAATAAGTATAGTAATTGTCGTTCTATCGATCATGGAAGCATAATATGGCTAATAATATGAGTTAGATTGATAATAATAAGAGTAATAAATATAGTAATTGCCGTTCTATCGACCATATAAGCATAATATGGCGAATAATATGAGTTAGATTAATATTAATAAGAGTAACGGGTATAGAAATTGTCGTTCTATGGATCAAATATGCATAATCTGGCTAATAATATGAGTTAGATTGATAATAATAAGAGTAATAAGTATAGTAATTATCGTTCTATCGATCATATAAGCATATTATGGCTAATAATATGAGTTAGATTGATAATAATAACAGTAATAAGTATAGTAATTGTCGTTCCATCGACCATGGAAGCATAATATGGCTAATAATATGAGTTAGCTTGATAATAATAAGAGTAATAAGTATAGTAATTGTCGTTCTATCGATTATATCAGCATAATATGGCTAATAATATGATTTAGATTGATAATAATAAGAGTAATAAGTATAGTAATTGTCGTTCTATCGATCATATCTGCACAATATGGTCAATAATATGAGTTAGATTAATAATAATAAGAATAGTACGTATAGTAATTGCCGTTTTATCGATCATATAAGCATAATATGGATAATAATATGAATTAGATTGATAGTAATAAGAGTAATAAGTGTATTAATTGTTGTTCTATCGATCATATAAGCATAATATGGCTAATAATATGAATTAGATTGATAATAGTAAGAGTAATAAGTACAGTAATTGTCGTTCTATCGATCATATAAGCATAATATGGATAATAATATGAGTTACCTTGATAATAATAAGAGTAATAAGTATAGTAATTGTCGTTCTATCGATCATATAAGCATAATATGGCGAATAATATGATTTAGATTGATAATAATAAGAGTAATAAGTATATTAATTGTCGTTCTATCGATCATATAAGCATAATATGGCTAATAATATGAATTAGATTGATAATAATAAGAGTAATAAGTATAGTAATTGTCGTTCTATCGATCATATAAGCATAATATCGCTAATAATATGAGTTAGATTGATAACAATAAGAGTACTAAGTATAGTAATTACCGGTCTATCGATCATATATGCATAATGTGGCTAATAATATGAGTCAGTTTGATAATAATAAGAGTGATAAGTATAGTAATTGTCGTTCTATCGATCATATAAGCATAATATGGCGAATAATATGATTTAGATTGATAATAATAAGAGTAATAAGTATAGTAATTGTCGTTCTATCGATCATATCTGCACAATATGGTCAATAATATGAGTTAGATTAATAGTAATGAGTGTAATAAGTATAGTAATTGTCGTTCTATCGATCATATAAGCATAATATGGCTAATAATATGAGTTAGATTGATAATAATAACAGTAATAAGTATAGTAATTGTCGTTCTATCGATCATGGAAGCATAATATGGCTAATAATATGAGTTAGGTTGATAATAATAAGAGTAATAAGTATAGTAATTGCCGTTCTATCGACCATATAAGCATAATATGGTTACTAATATGAGTTAGATTAATAATAATATGATTAATAAGTATAGTAATTGTCGTTCTATCGACCATGGAAGCATAATATGGATAATAATATGAGTTAGCTTGATAATATTAAGAGTAATAAGTATAGTAATTGTCGTTCTATCGATCATATAAGCATAATATGGCGAATAATATGATTTAGATTGGTAATAATAAGAGTAATAAGTATAGTAATGGTCGTTCTATCGATCATATAAGCATAATATGGCTAATAATATGAATTAGATTGATAATAGTAAGAGTAATAAGTACAGTAATTGTCGTTCTATCGATCATATAAGCATAATATGGCGAATAATATGATTTAGATTGGTAATAATAAGAGTAATATGTATAGTAATTGTCGTTCTATCGATCATATAAGCATAATATGGCTAATAATATGAGTTAGATTGTATTAATAAGAGTAATAGGTATAGTAATTGTCGTTCTATCGATCATATCTGCATAATATGGTTACTAATATGAGTTAGATTAATAATAATATGACTAATAAGTATAGTAATTGTCGTTCTATCGACCATATAAGCATAATATGTTTACTAATATGAGTTAGATTAATAATAATATGATTAATAAGTATAGTAATTGTCGTTCTATCGACCATGGAAGCATAATATGGATAATAATATGAGTTAGCTTGATAATATTAAGAGTAATAAGTATAGTAATTGTCGTTCTATCGATCATATAAGCATAATATGGCGAATAATATGATTTAGATTGGTAATAATAAGAGTAATAAGTATAGTAATGGTCGTTCTATCGATCATATAAGCATAATATGGCTAATAATATGAATTAGCTTGATAATAATAAGAGTAATAAGTATAGTAATTGTCGTTCTATCGATTATATCAGCATAATATGGCTAATAATATGATTTAGATTGATAATAATAAGAGTAATAAGTATAGTAATTGTCGTTCTATCGATCATATCTGCACAATATGGTCAATAATATGAGTTAGATTAATAATAATAAGAATAGTACGTATAGTAATTGCCGTTTTATCGATCATATAAGCATAATATGGATAATAATATGAGTTAGATTGATAATAATAACAGTAATAAGTATAGTAATTGTCGTTCTATCGATCATATCTGCACAATATGGTCAATAATATGAGTTAGATTAATAGTAATGAGTGTAATAAGTATAGTAATTGTCGTTCTATCGATCATATAAGCATAATATGGCTAATAATATGAGTTAGATTGATAATAATAACAGTAATAAGTATAGTAATTGTCGTTCTATCGATCATGGAAGCATAATATGGCTAATAATATGAGTTAGATTGATAATAATAAGAGTAATAAGTATAGTAATTGCCGTTCTATCGACCATATAAGCATAATATGGTTGCTAATATGAGTTAGATTAATAATAATATGATTAATAAGTATAGTAATTGTCGTTCTATCGACCATGGAAGCATAATATGGATAATAATATGAGTTAGCTTGATAATATTAAGAGTAATAAGTATAGTAATTGTCGTTCTATCGACCATATAAGCATAATATAGCGAATAATATGATTTAGATTGGTAATAATAAGAGTAATAAGTATAGTAATTGTCGTTCTATCGATCATATCTGCACAATATGGTCAATAATATGAGTTAGATCAATAATAATAAGAATAGTACGTATAGTAATTGCCGTTTTATCGATCATATAAGCATAATATGGATAATAATATGAGTTAGATTGATAATAATAACAGTAATAAGTATAGTAATTGTCGTTCTATCGATCATATCTGCACAATATGGTCAATAATATGAGTTAGATTAATAGTAATGAGTGTAATAAGTATAGTAATTGTCGTTCTATCGATCATATAAGCATAATATGGCTAATAATATGAGTTAGATTGATAATAATAACAGTAATAAGTATAGTAATTGTCGTTCTATCGATCATGGAAGCATAATATGGCTAATAATATGAGTTAGATTGATAATAATAAGAGTAATAAGTATAGTAATTGCCGTTCTATCGACCATATAAGCATAATATGGTTGCTAATATGAGTTAGATTAATAATAATATGATTAATAAGTATAGTAATTGTCGTTCTATCGACCATGGAAGCATAATATGGATAATAATATGAGTTAGCTTGATAATATTAAGAGTAATAAGTATAGTAATTGTCGTTCTATCGATCATATAAGCATAATATGGCGAATAATATGATTTAGATTGGTAATAATAAGAGTAATAAGTATAGTAATGGTCGTTCTATCGATCATATAAGCATAATATGGCTAATAATATGAATTAGATTGATAATAGTAAGAGTAATAAGTACAGTAATTGTCGTTCTATCGATCATATAAGCATAATATGGCGAATAATATGATTTAGATTGGTAATAATAAGAGTAATAAGTATAGTAATTGTCGTTCTATCGATCATATAAGCATAATATGGCGAATAATATGATTTAGATTGATAATAATAAGAGTAATAAGTATAGTAATTGTCGTTCTATCGATCATATCTTCACAATATGGTCAATAATATGAGTTAGATTAATAGTAATGAGTGTAATAAGTATAGTAATTGTCGTTCTATCGATCATATAAGCATAATATGGCTAATAATATGAGTTAGATTGATAATAATAACAGTAATAAGTATAGTAATTGTCGTTCTATCGATCATGGAAGCATAATATGGCTAATAATATGAGTTAGATTGATAATAATAAGAGTAATAAATATAGTAATTGCCGTTCTATCGACCATATAAGCATAATATGGCGAATAATATGAGTTAGATTAATATTAATAAGAGTAATGGGTATAGAAATTGTCGTTCTATGGATCAAATATGCATAATCTGGCTAATAATATGAGTTAGATTGATAATAATAAGAGTAATAAGTATAGTAATTATCGTTCTATCGATCATATAAGCATATTATGGCTAATAATATGAGTTAGATTGATAATAATAACAGTAATAAGTATAGTAATTGTCGTTCCATCGACCATGGAAGCATAATATGGCTAATAATATGAGTTAGCTTGATAACAATAAGAGTAATAAGTATAGTAATTGTCGTTCTATCGATTATATCAGCATAATATGGCTAATAATATGATTTAGATTGATAATAATAAGAGTAATAAGTATAGTAATTGTCGTTCTATCGATCATATCTGCACAATATGGTCAATAATATGAGTTAGATTAATAATAATAAGAATAGTACGTATAGTAATTGCCGTTTTATCGATCATATAAGCATAATATGGATAATAATATGAATTAGATTGATAGTAATAAGAGTAATAAGTATATTAATTGTTGTTCTATCGATCATATAAGCATAATATGGCTAATAATATGAATTAGATTGATAATAGTAAGAGTAATAAGTACAGTAATTGTCGTTCTATCGATCATATAAGCATAATATGGATAATAATATGAGTTACCTTGATAATAATAAGAGTAATAAGTATAGTAATTGTCGTTCTATCGATCATATAAGCATAATATGGCGAATAATATGATTTAGATTGATAATAATAAGAGTAATAAGTATATTAATTGTCGTTCTATCGATCATATAAGCATAATATGGCTAATAATATGAATTAGATTGATAATAATAAGAGTAATAAGTATAGTAATTGTCGCTCTATCGATCATATAAGCATAATATCGCTAATAATATGAGTTAGATTGATAACAATAAGAGTACTAAGTATAGTAATTACCGGTCTATCGATCATATATGCATAATGTGGCTAATAATATGAGTCAGTTTGATAATAATAAGAGTGATAAGTATAGTAATTGTCGTTCTATCGATCATATAAGCATAATATGGCGAATAATATGATTTAGATTGATAATAATAAGAGTAATAAGTATAGTAATTGTCGTTCTATCGATCATATCTGCACAATATGGTCAATAATATGAGTTAGATTAATAGTAATGAGTGTAATAAGTATAGTAATTGTCGTTCTATCGATCATATAAGCATAATATGGCTAATAATATGAGTTAGATTGATAATAATAACAGTAATAAGTATAGTAATTGTCGTTCTATCGATCATGGAAGCATAATATGGCTAATAATATGAGTTAGATTGATAATAATAAGAGTAATAAGTATAGTGATTGCCGTTCTATCGACCATATAAGCATAATATGGTTACTAATATGAGTTAGATTAATAATAATATGATTAATAAGTATAGTAATTGTCGTTCTATCGACCATGGAAGCATAATATGGATAATAATATGAGTTAGCTTGATAATATTAAGAGTAATAAGTATAGTAATTGTCGTTCTATCGATCATATAAGCATAATATGGCGAATAATATGATTTAGATTGGTAATAATAAGAGTAATAAGTATAGTAATGGTCGTTCTATCGATCATATAAGCATAATATGGCTAATAATATGAATTAGATTGATAATAGTAAGAGTAATAAGTACAGTAATTGTCGTTCTATCGATCATATAAGCATAATATGGCGAATAATATGATTTAGATTGGTAATAATAAGAGTAATATGTATAGTAATTGTCGTTCTATCGATCATATAAGCATAATATGGCTAATAATATGAGTTAGATTGTATTAATAAGAGTAATAGGTATAGTAATTGTCGTTCTATCGATCATATCTGCATAATATGGTTACTAATATGAGTTAGATTAATAATAATATGACTAATAAGTATAGTAATTGTCGTTCTATCGACCATATAAGCATAATATGTTTACTAATATGAGTTAGATTAATAATAATATGATTAATAAGTATAGTAATTGTCGTTCTATCGACCATGGAAGCATAATATGGATAATAATATGAGTTAGCTTGATAATATTAAGAGTAATAAGTATAGTAATTGTCGTTCTATCGATCATATAAGCATAATATGGCGAATAATATGATTTAGATTGGTAATAATAAGAGTAATAAGTATAGTAATGGTCGTTCTATCGATCATATAAGCATAATATGGCTAATAATATGAATTAGATTGATAATAGTAAGAGTAATAAGTACAGTAATTGTCGTTCTATCGATCATATAAGCATAATATGGCGAATAATATGATTTAGATTGGTAATAATAAGAGTAATAAGTATAGTAATTGTCGTTCTATCGATCATATAAGCATAATATGGCGAATAATATGATTTAGATTGATAATAATAAGAGTAATAAGTATAGTTATTGTCGTTCTATCGATCATATCTGCACAATATGGTCAATAATATGAGTTAGATTAATAGTAATGAGTGTAATAAGTATAGTAATTGTCGTTCTATCGATCATATAAGCATAATATGGCTAATAATATGAGTTAGATTGATAATAATAACAGTAATAAGTATAGTAATTGTCGTTCTATCGATCATATCTGCACAATATGGTCAATAATATGAGTTAGATTAATAGTAATGAGTGTAATAAGTATAGTAATTGTCGTTCTATCGATCATATAAGCATAATATGGCTAATAATATGAGTTAGATTGATAATAATAACAGTAATAAGTATAGTAATTGTCGTTCTATCGATCATGGAAGCATAATATGGCTAATAATATGAGTTAGATTGATAATAATAAGAGTAATAAGTATAGTAATTGCCGTTCTATCGACCATATAAGCATAATATGGTTGCTAATATGAGTTAGATTAATAATAATATGATTAATAAGTATAGTAATTGTCGTTCTATCGACCATGGAAGCATAATATGGATAATAATATGAGTTAGCTTGATAATATTAAGAGTAATAAGTATAGTAATTGTCGTTCTATCGATCATATAAGCATAATATGGCGAATAATATGATTTAGATTGGTAATAATAAGAGTAATAAGTATAGTAATGGTCGTTCTATCGATCATATAAGCATAATATGGCTAATAATATGAATTAGATTGATAATAGTAAGAGTAATAAGTACAGTAATTGTCGTTCTATCGATCATATAAGCATAATATGGCGAATAATATGATTTAGATTGGTAATAATAAGAGTAATAAGTATAGTAATTGTCGTTCTATCGATCATATAAGCATAATATGGCGAATAATATGATTTAGATTGATAATAATAAGAGTAATAAGTATAGTAATTGTCGTTCTATCGATCATATCTGCACAATATGGTCAATAATATGAGTTAGATTAATAGTAATGAGTGTAATAAGTATAGTAATTGTCGTTCTATCGATCATATAAGCATAATATGGCTAATAATATGAGTTAGATTGATAATAATAACAGTAATAAGTATAGTAATTGTCGTTCTATCGATCATGGAAGCATAATATGGCTAATAATATGAGTTAGATTGATAATAATAAGAGTAATAAATATAGTAATTGCCGTTCTATCGACCATATAAGCATAATATGGCGAATAATATGAGTTAGATTAATATTAATAAGAGTAATGGGTATAGAAATTGTCGTTCTATGGATCAAATATGCATAATCTGGCTAATAATATGAGTTAGATTGATAATAATAAGAGTAATAAGTATAGTAATTATCGTTCTATCGATCATATAAGCATATTATGGCTAATAATATGAGTTAGATTGATAATAATAACAGTAATAAGTATAGTAATTGTCGTTCCATCGACCATGGAAGCATAATATGGCTAATAATATGAGTTAGCTTGATAATAATAAGAGTAATAAGTATAGTAATTGTCGTTCTATCGATTATATCAGCATAATATGGCTAATAATATGATTTAGATTGATAATAATAAGAGTAATAAGTATAGTAATTGTCGTTCTATCGATCATATCTGCACAATATGGTCAATAATATGAGTTAGATTAATAATAATAAGAATAGTACGTATAGTAATTGCCGTTTTATCGATCATATAAGCATAATATGGATAATAATATGAATTAGATTGATAGTAATAAGAGTAATAAGTATATTAATTGTTGTTCTATCGATCATATAAGCATAATATGGCTAATAATATGAATTAGATTGATAATAGTAAGAGTAATAAGTACAGTAATTGTCGTTCTATCGATCATATAAGCATAATATGGATAATAATATGAGTTACCTTGATAATAATAAGAGTAATAAGTATAGTAATTGTCGTTCTATCGATCATATAAGCATAATATGGCGAATAATATGATTTAGATTGATAATAATAAGAGTAATAAGTATATTAATTGTCGTTCTATCGATCATATAAGCATAATATGGCTAATAATATGAATTAGATTGATAATAATAAGAGTAATAAGTATAGTAATTGTCGTTCTATCGATCATATAAGCATAATATCGCTAATAATATGAGTTAGATTGATAACAATAAGAATACTAAGTATAGTAATTACCGGTCTATCGATCATATATGCATAATGTGGCTAATAATATGAGTCAGTTTGATAATAATAAGAGTGATAAGTATAGTAATTGTCGTTCTATCGATCATATAAGCATAATATGGCTAATAATATGAATTAGATTGATAATAGTAAGAGTAATAAGTACAGTAATTGTCGTTCTATCGATCATATAAGCATAATATGGCGAATAATATGATTTAGATTGGTAATAATAAGAGTAATAAGTATAGTAATTGTCGTTCTATCGATCATATAAGCATAATATGGCGAATAATATGATTTAGATTGATAATAATAAGAGTAATAAGTATAGTAATTGTCGTTCTATCGATCATATCTGCACAATATGGTCAATAATATGAGTTAGATTAATAGTAATGAGTGTAATAAGTATAGTAATTGTCGTTCTATCGATCATATAAGCATAATATGGCTAATAATATGAGTTAGATTGATAATAATAACAGTAATAAGTATAGTAATTGTCGTTCTATCGATCATATCTGCACAATATGGTCAATAATATGAGTTAGATTAATAGTAATGAGTGTAATAAGTATAGTAATTGTCGTTCTATCGATCATATAAGCATAATATGGCTAATAATATGAGTTAGATTGATAATAATAACAGTAATAAGTATAGTAATTGTCGTTCTATCGATCATGGAAGCATAATATGGCTAATAATATGAGTTAGATTGATAATAATAAGAGTAATAAGTATAGGAATTGCCGTTCTATCGACCATATAAGCATAATATGGTTGCTAATATGAGTTAGATTAATAATAATATGATTAATAAGTATAGTAATTGTCGTTCTATCGACCATGGAAGCATAATATGGATAATAATATGAGTTAGCTTGATAATATTAAGAGTAATAAGTATAGTAATTGTCGTTCTATCGATCATATAAGCATAATATGGCGAATAATATGATTTAGATTGGTAATAATAAGAGTAATAAGTATAGTAATGGTCGTTCTATCGATCATATAAGCATAATATGGCTAATAATATGAATTAGATTGATAATAGTACGAGTAATAAGTACAGTAATTGTCGTTCTATCGATCATATAAGCATAATATGGCGAATAATATGATTTAGATTGGTAATAATAAGAGTAATAAGTATAGTAATTGTCGTTCTATCGATCATATAAGCATAATATGGCGAATAATATGATTTAGATTGATAATAATAAGAGTAATAAGTATAGTAATTGTCGTTCTATCGATCATATCTGCACAATATGGTCAATAATATGAGTTAGATTAATAGTAATGAGTGTAATAAGTATAGTAATTGTCGTTCTATCGATCATATAAGCATAATATGGCTAATAATATGAGTTAGATTGATAATAATAACAGTAATAAGTATAGTAATTGTCGTTCTATCGATCATGGAAGCATAATATGGCTAATAATATGAGTTAGATTGATAATAATAAGAGTAATAAATATAGTAATTGCCGTTCTATCGACCATATAAGCATAATATGGCGAATAATATGAGTTAGATTAATATTAATAAGAGTAATGGGTATAGAAATTGTCGTTCTATGGATCAAATATGCATAATCTGGCTAATAATATGAGTTAGATTGATAATAATAAGAGTAATAAGTATAGTAATTATCGTTCTATCGATCATATAAGCATATTATGGCTAATAATATGAGTTAGATTGATAATAATAACAGTAATAAGTATAGTAATTGTCGTTCCATCGACCATGGAAGCATAATATGGCTAATAATATGAGTTAGCTTGATAATAATAAGAGTAATAAGTATAGTAATTGTCGTTCTATCGATTATATCAGCATAATATGGCTAATAATATGATTTAGATTGATAATAATAAGAGTAATAAGTATAGTAATTGTCGTTCTATCGATCATATCTGCACAATATGGTCAATAATATGAGTTAGATCAATAATAATAAGAATAGTACGTATAGTAATTGCCGTTTTATCGATCATATAAGCATAATATGGATAATAATATGAATTAGATTGATAGTAATAAGAGTAATAAGTATATTAATTGTTGTTCTATCGATCATATAAGCATAATATGGCTAATAATATGAATTAGATTGATAATAGTAAGAGTAATAAGTACAGTAATTGTCGTTCTATCGATCATATAAGCATAATATGGATAATAATATGAGTTACCTTGATAATAATAAGAGTAATAAGTATAGTAATTGTCGTTCTATCGATCATATAAGCATAATATGGCGAATAATATGATTTAGATTGATAATAATAAGAGTAATAAGTATATTAATTGTCGTTCTATCGATCATATAAGCATAATATGGCTAATAATATGAATTAGATTGATAATAATAAGAGTAATAAGTATAGTAATTGTCGTTCTATCGATCATATAAGCATAATATCGCTAATAATATGAGTTAGATTGATAACAATAAGAATACTAAGTATAGTAATTACCGGTCTATCGATCATATATGCATAATGTGGCTAATACTATGAGTCAGTTTGATAATAATAAGAGTGATAAGTATAGTAATTGTCGTTCTATCGATCATATAAGCATAATATGGCTAATAATATGAATTAGATTGATAATAGTAAGAGTAATAAGTACAGTAATTGTCGTTCTATCGATCATATAAGCATAATATGGCGAATAATATGATTTAGATTGGTAATAATAAGAGTAATAAGTATAGTAATTGTCGTTCTATCGATCATATAAGCATAATATGGCGAATAATATGATTTAGATTGATAATAATAAGAGTAATAAGTATAGTAATTGTCGTTCTATCGATCATATCTGCACAATATGGTCAATAATATGAGTTAGATTAATAGTAATGAGTGTAATAAGTATAGTAATTGTCGTTCTATCGATCATATAAGCATAATATGGCTAATAATATGAGTTAGATTGATAATAATAACAGTAATAAGTATAGTAATTGTCGTTCTATCGATCATATCTGCACAATATGGTCAATAATATGAGTTAGATTAATAGTAATGAGTGTAATAAGTATAGTAATTGTCGTTCTATCGATCATATAAGCATAATATGGCTAATAATATGAGTTAGATTGATAATAATAACAGTAATAAGTATAGTAATTGTCGTTCTATCGATCATGGAAGCATAATATGGCTAATAATATGAGTTAGATTGATAATAATAAGAGTAATAAGTATAGGAATTGCCGTTCTATCGACCATATAAGCATAATATGGTTGCTAATATGAGTTAGATTAATAATAATATGATTAATAAGTATAGTAATTGTCGTTCTATCGACCATGGAAGCATAATATGGATAATAATATGAGTTAGCTTGATAATATTAAGAGTAATAAGTATAGTAATTGTCGTTCTATCGATCATATAAGCATAATATGGCGAATAATATGATTTAGATTGGTAATAATAAGAGTAATAAGTATAGTAATGGTCGTTCTATCGATCATATAAGCATAATATGGCTAATAATATGAATTAGATTGATAATAGTAAGAGTAATAAGTACAGTAATTGTCGTTCTATCGATCATATAAGCATAATATGGCGAATAATATGATTTAGATTGGTAATAATAAGAGTAATAAGTATAGTAATTGTCGTTCTATCGATCATATAAGCATAATATGGCGAATAATATGATTTAGATTGATAATAATAAGAGTAATAAGTATAGTAATTGTCGTTCTATCGATCATATCTGCACAATATGGTCAATAATATGAGTTAGATTAATAGTAATGAGTGTAATAAGTATAGTAATTGTCGTTCTATCGATCATATAAGCATAATATGGCTAATAATATGAGTTAGATTGATAATAATAACAGTAATAAGTATAGTAATTGTCGTTCTATCGATCATGGAAGCATAATATGGCTAATAATATGAGTTAGATTGATAATAATAAGAGTAATAAATATAGTAATTGCCGTTCTATCGACCATATAAGCATAATATGGCGAATAATATGAGTTAGATTAATATTAATAAGAGTAATGGGTATAGAAATTGTCGTTCTATGGATCAAATATGCATAATCTGGCTAATAATATGAGTTAGATTGATAATAATAAGAGTAATAAGTATAGTAATTATCGTTATATCGATCATATAAGCATATTATGGCTAATAATATGAGTTAGATTGATAATAATAACAGTAATAAGTATAGTAATTGTCGTTCCATCGACCATGGAAGCATAATATGGCTAATAATATGAGTTAGCTTGATAATAATAAGAGTAATAAGTATAGTAATTGTCGTTCTATCGATTATATCAGCATAATATGGCTAATAATATGATTTAGATTGATAATAATAAGAGTAATAAGTATAGTAATTGTCGTTCTATCGATCATATCTGCACAATATGGTCAATAATATGAGTTAGATCAATAATAATAAGAATAGTACGTATAGTAATTGCCGTTTTATCGATCATATAAGCATAATATGGATAATAATATGAATTAGATTGATAGTAATAAGAGTAATAAGTATATTAGTTGTTGTTCTATCGATCATATAAGCATAATATGGCTAATAATATGAATTAGATTGATAATAGTAAGAGTAATAAGTACAGTAATTGTCGTTCTATCGATCATATAAGCATAATATGGATAATAATATGAGTTACCTTGATAATAATAAGAGTAATAAGTATAGTAATTGTCGTTCTATCGATCATATAAGCATAATATGGCGAATAATATGATTTAGATTGATAATAATAAGAGTAATAAGTATATTAATTGTCGTTCTATCGATCATATAAGCATAATATGGCTAATAATATGAATTAGATTGATAATAATAAGAGTAATAAGTATAGTAATTGTCGTTCTATCGATCATATAAGCATAATATCGCTAATAATATGAGTTAGATTGATAACAATAAGAGTACTAAGTATAGTAATTACCGGTCTATCGATCATATATGCATAATGTGGCTAATAATATGAGTCAGTTTGATAATAATAAGAGTGATAAGTATAGTAATTGTCGTTCTATCGATCATATAAGCATAATATGGCGAATAATATGATTTAGATTGATAATAATAAGAGTAATAAGTATAGTAATTGTCGTTCTATCGATCATATCTGCACAATATGGTCAATAATATGAGTTAGATTAATAGTAATGAGTGTAATAAGTATAGTAATTGTCGTTCTATCGATCATATAAGCATAATATGGCTAATAATATGAGTTAGATTGATAATAATAACAGTAATAAGTATAGTAATTGTCGTTCTATCGATCATGGAAGCATAATATGGCTAATAATATGAGTTAGATTGATAATAATAAGAGTAATAAGTATAGTAATTGCCGTTCTATCGACCATATAAGCATAATATGGTTACTAATATGAGTTAGATTAATAATAATATGATTAATAAGTATAGTAATTGTCGTTCTATCGACCATGGAAGCATAATATGGATAATAATATGAGTTAGCTTGATAATATTAAGAGTAATAAGTATAGTAATTGTCGTTCTATCGATCATATAAGCATAATATGGCTAATAATATGAGTTAGATTGATAATAATAACAGTAATAAGTATAGTAATTGTCGTTCTATCGATCATATCTGCACAATATGGTCAATAATATGAGTTAGATTAATAGTAATGAGTGTAATAAGTATAGTAATTGTCGTTCTATCGATCATATAAGCATAATATGGCTAATAATATGAGTTAGATTGATAATAATAACAGTAATAAGTATAGTAATTGTCGTTCTATCGATCATGGAAGCATAATATGGCTAATAATATGAGTTAGATTGATAATAATAAGAGTAATAAGTATAGTAATTGCCGTTCTATCGACCATATAAGCATAATATGGTTGCTAATATGAGTTAGATTAATAATAATATGATTAATAAGTATAGTAATTGTCGTTCTATCGACCATGGAAGCATAATATGGATAATAATATGAGTTAGCTTGATAATATTAAGAGTAATAAGTATAGTAATTGTCGTTCTATCGATCATATAAGCATAAGATGGCGAATAATATGATTTAGATTGGTAATAATAAGAGTAATAAGTATAGTAATGGTCGTTCTATCGATCATATAAGCATAATATGGCTAATAATATGAATTAGATTGATAATAGTAAGAGTAATAAGTACAGTAATTGTCGTTCTATCGATCATATAAGCATAATATGGCGAATAATATGATTTAGATTGGTAATAATAAGAGTAATAAGTATAGTAATTGTCGTTCTATCGATCATATAAGCATAATATGGCGAATAATATGATTTAGATTGATAATAATAAGAGTAATAAGTATAGTAATTGTCGTTCTATCGATCATATCTGCACAATATGGTCAATAATATGAGTTAGATTAATAGTAATGAGTGTAATAAGTATAGTAATTGTCGTTCTATCGATCATATAAGCATAATATGGCTAATAATATGAGTTAGATTGATAATAATAACAGTAATAAGTATAGTAATTGTCGTTCTATCGATCATGGAAGCATAATATGGCTAATAATATGAGTTAGATTGATAATAATAAGAGTAATAAATATAGTAATTGCCGTTCTATCGACCATATAAGCATAATATGGCGAATAATATGAGTTAGATTAATATTAATAAGAGTAATGGGTATAGAAATTGTCGTTCTATGGATCAAATATGCATAATCTGGCTAATAATATGAGTTAGATTGATAATAATAAGAGTAATAAGTATAGTAATTATCGTTCTGTCGATCATATAAGCATATTATGGCTAATAATATGAGTTAGATTGATAATAATAACAGTAATAAGTATAGTAATTGTCGTTCCATCGACCATGGAAGCATAATATGGCTAATAATATGAGTTAGCTTGATAATAATAAGCGTAATAAGTATAGTAATTGTCGTTCTATCGATTATATCAGCATAATATGGCTAATAATATGATTTAGATTGATAATAATAAGAGTAATAAGTATAGTAATTGTCGTTCTATCGATCATATCTGCACAATATGGTCAATAATATGAGTTAGATTAATAATAATAAGAATAGTACGTATAGTAATTGCCGTTTTATCGATCATATAAGCATAATATGGATAATAATATGAATTAGATTGATAGTAATAAGAGTAATAAGTATATTAATTGTTGTTCTATCGATCATATAAGCATAATATGGCTAATAATATGAATTAGATTGATAATAGTAAGAGTAATAAGTACAGTAATTGTCGTTCTATCGATCATATAAGCATAATATGGATAATAATATGAGTTACCTTGATAATAATAAGAGTAATAAGCATAGTAATTGTCGTTCTATCGATCATATAAGCATAATATGGCTAATAATATGAGTTAGATTGATAATAATAACAGTAATAAGTATAGTAATTGTCGTTCTATCGATCATGGAAGCATAATATGGCTAATAGTATGAGTTAGATTGATAATAATAAGAGTAATAAGTATAGTAATTGCCGTTCTATCGACCATATAAGCATAATATGGTTACTAATATGAGTTAGATTAATAATAATATGATTAATAAGTATAGTAATTGTCGTTCTATCGACCATGGAAGCATAATATGGATAATAATATGAGTTAGCTTGATAATATTAAGAGTAATAAGTATAGTAATTGTCGTTCTATCGATCATATAAGCATAATATGGCGAATAATATGATTTAGATTGGTAATAATAAGAGTAATAAGTATAGTAATGGTCGTTCTATCGATCATATAAGCATAATATGGCTAATAATATGAATTAGATTGATAATAGTAAGAGTAATAAGTACAGTAATTGTCGTTCTATCGATCATATAAGCATAATATGGCGAATAATATGATTTAGATTGGTAATAATAAGAGTAATATGTATAGTAATTGTCGTTCTATCGATCATATAAGCATAATATGGCTAATAATATGAGTTAGATTGTATTGATAAGAGTA
This sequence comes from Megachile rotundata, assembly GCF_050947335.1. Lineage (NCBI taxonomy): Eukaryota > Metazoa > Arthropoda > Insecta > Hymenoptera > Megachilidae > Megachile > Megachile rotundata. The sequence continues at coordinate 43,811 of NW_027474043.1, read as the reverse complement.
ATAGGTATAGTAATTGTCGTTCTATCGATCATATCTGCATAATATGGTTACTAATATGAGTTAGATTAATAATAATATGACTAATAAGTATAGTAATTGTCGTTCTATCGACCATATAAGCATAATATGTTTACTAATATGAGTTAGATTAATAATAATATGATTAATAAGTATAGTAATTGTCGTTCTATCGACCATGGAAGCATAATATGGATAATAATATGAGTTAGCTTGATAATATTAAGAGTAATAAGTATAGTAATTGTCGTTCTATCGATCATATAAGCATAATATGGCGAATAATATGATTTAGATTGGTAATAATAAGAGTAAAAAGTATAGTAATGGTCGTCCTATCGATCATATAAGCATAATATGGCTAATAATATGAATTAGATTGATAATAGTAAGAGTAATAAGTACAGTAATTGTCGTTCTATCGATCATATAAGCATAATATGGCGAATAATATGATTTAGATTGGTAATAATAAGAGTAATAAGTATAGTAATTGTCGTTCTATCGATCATATAAGCATAATATGGCGAATAATATGATTTAGATTGATAATAATAAGAGTAATAAGTATAGTAATTGTCGTTCTATCGATCATATCTGCACAATATGGTCAATAATATGAGTTAGATTAATAGTAATGAGTGTAATAAGTATAGTAATTGTCGTTCTATCGATCATATAAGCATAATATGGCTAATAATATGAGTTAGATTGATAATAATAACAGTAATAAGTATAGTAATTGTCGTTCTATCGATCATATCTGCACAATATGGTCAATAATATGAGTTAGATTAATAGTAATGAGTGTAATAAGTATAGTAATTGTCGTTCTATCGATCATATAAGCATAATATGGCTAATAATATGAGTTAGATTGATAATAATAACAGTAATATGTATAGTAATTGTCGTTCTATCGATCATGGAAGCATAATATGGCTAATAATATGAGTTAGATTGATAATAATAAGAGTAATAAGTATAGTAATTGCCGTTCTATCGACCATATAAGCATAATATGGTTGCTAATATGAGTTAGATTAATAATAATATGATTAATAAGTATAGTAATTGTCGTTCTATCGACCATGGAAGCATAATATGGATAATAATATGAGTTAGCTTGATAATATTAAGAGTAATAAGTATAGTAATTGTCGTTCTATCGATCATATAAGCATAATATGGCGAATAATATGATTTAGATTGGTAATAATAAGAGTAATAAGTATAGTAATGGTCGTTCTATCGATCGTATAAGCATAATATGGTTAATAATATTATTTAGATTGATAATAATAAGAGTAATAAGTATAGTAATTGTCGTTCTATCGACCATATAAGCATAATATGGCGAGTAATATGATTTAGATTGATAATAATAAGAGTAATAAGTATAGTAATTGTCGTTCTATCGATCATATAAGCATAATATGGCTAATAATATGAATTAGATTGATAATAGTAAGAGTAATAAGTACAGTAATTGTCGTTCTATCGATCATATAAGCATAATATGGCTAATAATATGAATTAGATTGATAATAATAAGAGTAATAAGTATAGTAATTGTCGTTCTATCGATCATATAAGCATAATATGGCGAATAATATGATTTAGATTGATAATAATAAGAGTAATAAGTATAGTAATTGCCGTTCTATCGACCATATAAGCATAATATGGCGAATAATATGAGTTAGATTAATATTAATAAGAGTAATGGGTATAGAAATTGTCGTTCTATGGATCAAATATGCATAATCTGGCTAATAATATGTGTTAGATTGATAATAATAAGAGTAATAAGTATAGTAATTATCGTTCTATCGATCATATAAGCATATTATGGCTAATAATATGAGTTAGATTGATAATAATAACAGTAATAAGTATAGTAATTGTCGTTCCATCGACCATGGAAGCATAATATGGCTAATAATATGAGTTAGCTTGATAATAATAAGAGTAATAAGTATAGTAATTGTCGTTCTATCGATTATATCAGCATAATATGGCTAATAATATGATTTAGATTGATAATAATAAGAGTAATAAGTATAGTAATTGTCGTTCTATCGATCATATAAGCATAATATGGCTAATAATAAGAGTTAAATTGAGAATAATAACAGTAATAAGTATAGTAATTGTCGTTCTATCGATCATATAAGCATAATATGGCGAATAATATGATTTAGATTGATAATAATAAGAGTAATAAGTATAGTAATTGTCGTTCTATCGATCATATCTGCACAATATGGTCAATAATATGAGTTAGATTAATAATAATAAGAATAGTACGTATAGTAATTGCCGTTTTATCGATCATATAAGCATAATATGGATAATAATATGAGTTAGCTTGATAATATTAAGAGTAATAAGTATAGTAATTGTCGTTCTATCGATCATATAAGCATAATATGGCGAATAATATGATTTAGATTGGTAATAATAAGGGTAATAAGTATAGTAATGGTCGTTCTATCGATCATATAAGCATAATATGGCTAATAATATGAATTAGATTGATAATAGTAAGAGTAATAAGTACAGTAATTGTCGTTCTATCGATCATATAAGCATAATATGGCGAATAATATGATTTAGATTGGTAATAATAAGAGTAATATGTATAGTAATTGTCGTTCTATCGATCATATAAGCATAATATGGCTAATAATATGAGTTAGATTGTATTAATAAGAGTAATAGGTATAGTAATTGTCGTTCTATCGATCATATCTGCATAATATGGTTACTAATATGAGTTAGATTAATAATAATATGACTAATAAGTATAGTAATTGTCGTTCTATCGACCATCTAAGCATAATATGTTTACTAATATGAGTTAGATTAATAATAATATGATTAATAAGTATAGTAATTGTCGTTCTATCGACCATGGAAGCATAATATGGATAATAATATGAGTTAGCTTGATAATATTAAGAGTAATAAGTATAGTAATTGTCGTTCTATCGATCATATAAGCATAATATGGCGAATAATATGATTTAGATTGGTAATAATAAGAGTAATAAGTATAGTAATGGTCGTTCTATCGATCATATAAGCATAATAAGGCTAATAATATGAATTAGATTGATAATAGTAAGAGTAATAAGTACAGTAATTGTCGTTCTATCGATCATATAAGCATAATATGGCGAATAATATGATTTAGATTGGTAATAATAAGAGTAATAAGTATAGTAATTGTCGTTCTATCGATCATATAAGCATAATATGGCGAATAATATGATTTAGATTGATAATAATAAGAGTAATAAGTATAGTAATTGTCGTTCTATCGATCATATCTGCACAATATGGTCAATAATATGAGTTAGATTAATAGTAATGAGTGTAATAAGTATAGTAGTTGTCGTTCTATCGATCATATAAGCATAATATGGCTAATAATATGAGTTAGATTGATAATAATAACAGTAATAAGTATAGTAATTGTCGTTCTATCGATCATGGAAGCATAATATGGCTAATAATATGAGTTAGATTGATAATAATAAGAGTAATAAATATAGTAATTGCCGTTCTATCGACCATATAAGCATAATATGGCGAATAATATGAGTTAGATTAATATTAATAAGAGTAATGGGTATAGAAATTGTCGTTCTATGGATCAAATATGCATAATCTGGCTAATAATATGAGTTAGATTGATAATAATAAGAGTAATAAGTATAGTAATTATCGTTCTATCGATCATATAAGCATATTATGGCTAATAATATGAGTTAGATTGATAATAATAACAGTAATAAGTATAGTAATTGTCGTTCCATCGACCATGGAAGCATAATATGGCTAATAATATGAGTTAGCTTGATAATAATAAGAGTAATAAGTATAGTAATTGTCGTTCTATCGATTATATCAGCATAATATGGCTAATAATATGATTTAGATTGATAATAATAAGAGTAATAAGTATAGTAATTGTCGTTCTATCGATCATATAAGCATAATATGGCTAATAATAAGAGTTAAATTGAGAATAATAACAGTAATAAGTATAGTAATTGTCGTTCTATCGATCATATAAGCATAATATGGCGAATAATATGATTTAGATTGGTAATAATAAGAGTAATAAGTATAGTAATTGCCGTTCTATCGACCATATAAGCATAATATGGTTACTAATATGAGTTAGATTAATAATAATAAGAATAGTACGTATAGTAATTGCCGTTTTATCGATCATATAAGCATAATATGGATAATAATATGAGTTAGCTTGATAATAATAAGAGTAATAAGTATAGTAATTGTCGTTCTATCGATCATATAAGCATTATATGGCTAATAATATGAATTAGATTGATAGTAATAAGAGTAATAAGTATATTAATTGTTGTTCTATCGATCATATAAGCATAATATGGCTAATAATATGAATTAGATTGATAATAGTAAGAGTAATAAGTACAGTAATTGTCGTTCTATCGATCATATAAGCATAATATGGCGAATAATATGATTTAGATTGGTAATAATAAGAGTAATAAGTATAGTAATGGTCGTTCTATCGATCATATAAGCATAATATGGATAATAATATGAATTAGATTGATAATAATAAGAGTAATAAGTATAGTAATTGTCGTTCTATCGATCATATAAGCATAATATCGCTAATAATATGAGTTAGATTGATAACAATAAGAGTACTAAGTATAGTAATTACCGGTCTATCGATCATATATGCATAATGTGGCTAATAATATGAGTCAGTTTGATAATAATAAGAGTAATAAGTATATTAATTGTCGTTCTATCGATCATATAAGCATAATATGGCTAATAATATGAATTAGATTGATAACAATAAGAGTAATAAGTATAGTAATTGTCGTACTATCGATCATATAAGCATAATATGGCGAATAATATGATTTAGATTGGTAATAATAAGAGTAATAAGTATAGTAATTGTCGTTCTATCGATCGTATAAGCATAATATGGTTAATAATATTATTTAGATTGATAATAATAAGAGTAATAAGTATAGTAATTGTCGTTCTATCGATCATATATGCACAATATGGCGAATAATATGATTTAGATTGATAATAATAAGAGTAATAAGTATAGTAATTGTCGTTCTATCGACCATATAAGCATAATATGGCGAGTAATATGATTTAGATTGATAATAATAAGAGTAATAAGTATAGTAATTGTCGTTCTATCGATCATATAAGCATAATATGGCTAATAATATGAGTTAGATTGTATTAATAAGAGTAATAGGTATAGTAATTGTCGTTCTATCGATCATATCTGCATAATATGGTTACTAATATGAGTTAGATTAATAATAATATGACTAATAAGTATAGTAATTGTCGTTCTATCGATCATATAAGCATAATATGGCGAATAATATGATTTAGATTGGTAATAATAAGAGTAATAAGTATAGTAATTGTCGTTCTATCGATCATATAAGCATAATATGGCTAATAATATGAATTAGATTGAGAATAATAACAGTAATAAGTATAGTAATTGTCGTTCTATCGATCATATAAGCATAATATGGCGAATAATATGATTTAGATTGATAATAATAAGAGTAATAAGTATAGTAATTGTCGTTCTATCGATCATATCTGCACAATATGGTCAATAATATGAGTTAGATTAATAATAATAAGAATAGTACGTATAGTAATTGCCGTTTTATCGATCATATAAGCATAATATGGATAATAATATGAGTTAGCTTGATAATAATAAGAGTAATAAGTATAGTAATTGTCGTTCTATCGATCATATAAGCATTATATGGCTAATAATATGAATTAGATTGATAGTAATAAGAGTAATAAGTATATTAATTGTTGTTCTATCGATCATATAAGCATAATATGGCTAATAATATGAATTAGATTGATAATAGTAAGAGTAATAAGTACAGTAATTGTCGTTCTATCGATCATATAAGCATAATATGGCGAATAATATGATTTAGATTGGTAATAATAAGAGTAATAAGTATAGTAATGGTCGTTCTATCGATCATATAAGCATAATATGGATAATAATATGAATTAGATTGATAATAATAAGAGTAATTAGTATAGTAATTGTCGTTCTATCGATCATATAAGCATAATATCGCTAATAATATGAGTTAGATTGATAACAATAAGAGTACTAAGTATAGTAATTACCGGTCTATCGATCATATATGCATAATGTGGCTAATAATATGAGTCAGTTTGATAATAATAAGAGTAATAAGTATATTAATTGTCGTTCTATCGATCATATAAGCATAATATGGCTAATAATATGAATTAGATTGATAACAATAAGAGTAATAAGTATAGTAATTGTCGTACTATCGATCATATAAGCATAATATGGCGAATAATATGATTTAGATTGATAATAATAAGAGTAATAAGTATAGTAATTGTCGTTCTATCGACCATATAAGCATAATATGGCGAGTAATATGATTTAGATTGATAATAATAAGAGTAATAAGTATAGTAATTGTCGTTCTATCGATCATATAAGCATAATATGGCTAATAATATGAGTTAGATTGTATTAATAAGAGTAATAGGTATAGTAATTGTCGTTCTATCGATCATATCTGCATAATATGGTTACTAATATGAGTTAGATTAATAATAATATGACTAATAAGTATAGTAATTGTCGTTCTATCGATCATATAAGCATAATATAGCGAATAATATGATTTAGATTGGTAATAATAAGAGTAATAAGTATAGTAATTGTCGTTCTATCGATCATATAAGCATAATATGGCTAATAATATGAATTAGATTGATAATAATAAGAGTAATAAGTATAGTAATTGTCGTTCTATCGATCATATAAGCATAATATGGCGAATAATATGATTTAGATTGATAATAATAAGAGTAATAAGTATAGTAATTGTCGTTCTATCGATCATATAAGCATAATATGGCTAATAATATGAGTTAGATTGATATTAATAAGAGTAATAGGTATAGTAATTGTGGTTCTATCGATCATATCTGCATAATACGGTTAATAATATGAGTTAGAATAATAATAATATGAATAATAAGTATAGTAATCGTCGTTCCATCGACCATGGAAGCATAATATGGCTAATAATATGAGTTAGATTGAAAATAATAAGAGTAATAAGTATAGTAATTGCCGTTCTATCGACCATATAAGCATAATATGGCGAGTAATATGATTTAGATTGATAATAATAAGAGTAATAAGTATAGTAATTGTCGTTCTATCGATCATATAAGCATAATATGGCTAATAATATGAGTTAGATTGATAATAATAAGAGTAATATGTATAGTAATTGTCGTTCTATCGATCATATCTGCATAATATGGTTAATAATATGAGTTAGATTAATAATAATAAGAATAGTACGTATAGTAATTGCCGTTTTATCGATCATATAAGCATAATATGGATAATAATATGAGTTAGCTTGATAACAATAAGAGTAATAAGTATAGTAATGGTCGTTCTATCGATCATATAAGCATAATATGGCTAATAATATGAATTAGATTGATAGTAATAAGAGTAATAAGTATATTAATTGTTGTTCTATCGATCATATAAGCATAATATGGCGAATAATATGATTTAGATTGGTAATAATAAGAGTAATAAGTATAGTAATTGCCGTTCTATCGACCATATAAGCATAATATGGTTACTAATATGAGTTAGATTAATAATAATATGATTAATAAGTATAGTAATTGTCGTTCTATCGACCATGGAAGCATAATATGGATAATAATATGAGTTAGCTTGATAATATTAAGAGTAATAAGTATAGTAATTGTCGTTCTATCGATCATATAAGCATAATATGGCGAATAATATGATTTAGATTGGTAATAATAAGAGTAATAAGTATAGTAATGGTCGTTCTATCGATCATATAAGCATAATATGGCTAATAATATGAATTAGATTGATAATAGTAAGAGTAATAAGTACAGTAATTGTCGTTCTATCGATCATATAAGCATAATATGGCGAATAATATGATTTAGATTGGTAATAATAAGAGTAATATGTATAGTAATTGTCGTTCTATCGATCATATAAGCATAATATGGCTAATAATATGAGTTAGATTGTATTAATAAGAGTAATAGGTATAGTAATTGTCGTTCTATCGATCATATCTGCATAATATGGTTACTAATATGAGTTAGATTAATAATAATATGACTAATAAGTATAGTAATTGTCGTTCTATCGACCATCTAAGCATAATATGTTTACTAATATGAGTTAGATTAATAATAATATCATTAATAAGTATAGTAATTGTCGTTCTATCGACCATGGAAGCATAATATGGATAATAATATGAGTTAGCTTGATAATATTAAGAGTAATAAGTATAGTAATTGTCGTTCTATCGATCATATAAGCATAATATGGCGAATAATATGATTTAGATTGGTAATAATAAGAGTAATAAGTATAGTAATGGTCGTTCTATCGATCATATAAGCATAATATGGCTAATAATATGAATTAGATTGATAATAGTAAGAGTAATAAGTACAGTAATTGTCGTTCTATCGATCATATAAGCATAATATGGCGAATAATATGATTTAGATTGGTAATAATAAGAGTAATAAGTATAGTAATTGTCGTTCTATCGATCATATAAGCATAATATGGCGAATAATATGATTTAGATTGATAATAATAAGAGTAATAAGTATAGTAATTGTCGTTCTATCGATCATATCTGCACAATATGGTCAATAATATGAGTTAGATTAATAGTAGTGAGTGTAATAAGTATAGTAGTTGTCGTTCTATCGATCATATAAGCATAATATGGCTAATAATATGAGTTAGATTGATAATAATAACAGTAATAAGTATAGTAATTGTCGTTCTATCGATCATGGAAGCATAATATGGCTAATAATATGAGTTAGATTGATAATAATAAGAGTAATAAATATAGTAATTGCCGTTCTATCGACCATATAAGCATAATATGGCGAATAATATGAGTTAGATTAATATTAATAAGAGTAATGGGTATAGAAATTGTCGTTCTATGGATCAAATATGCATAATCTGGCTAATAATATGAGTTAGATTGATAATAATAAGAGTAATAAGTATAGTAATTATCGTTCTATCGATCATATAAGCATATTATGGCTAATAATATGAGTTAGATTGATAATAATAACAGTAATAAGTATAGTAATTGTCGTTCCATCGACCATGGAAGCATAATATGGCTAATAATATGAGTTAGCTTGATAATAATAAGAGTAATAAGTATAGTAATTGTCGTTCTATCGATTATATCAGCATAATATGGCTAATAATATGATTTAGATTGATAATAATAAGAGTAATAAGTATAGTAATTGTCGTTCTATCGATCATATAAGCATAATATGGCTAATAATAAGAGTTAAATTGAGAATAATAACAGTAATAAGTATAGTAATTGTCGTTCTATCGATCATATAAGCATAATATGGCGAATAATATGATTTAGATTGATAATAATAAGAGTAATAAGTATAGTAATTGTCGTTCTATCGATCATATCTGCACAATATGGTCAATAATATGAGTTAGATTAATAATAATAAGAATAGTACGTATAGTAATTGCCGTTTTATCGATCATATAAGCATAATATGGATAATAATATGAGTTAGCTTGATAATAATAAGAGTAATAAGTATAGTAATTGTCGTTCTATCGATCATATAAGCATTATATGGCTAATAATATGAATTAGATTGATAGTAATAAGAGTAATAAGTATATTAATTGTTGTTCTATCGATCATATAAGCATAATATGGCGAATAATATGATTTAGATTGGTAATAATAAGAGTAATAAGTATAGTAATTGCCGTTCTATCCACCATATAAGCATAATATGGTTACTAATATGAGTTAGATTAATAATAATATGATTAATAAGTATAGTAATTGTCGTTCTATCGACCATGGAAGCATAATATGGATAATAATATGAGTTAGCTTGATAATATTAAGAGTAATAAGTATAGTAATTGTCGTTCTATCGATCATATAAGCATAATATGGCGAATAATATGATTTAGATTGGTAATAATAAGAGTAATAAGTATAGTAATGGTCGTTCTATCGATCATATAAGCATAATATGGCTAATAATATGAATTAGATTGATAATAGTAAGAGTAATAAGTACAGTAATTGTCGTTCTATCGATCATATAAGCATAATATGGCGAATAATATGATTTAGATTGGTAATAATAAGAGTAATATGTATAGTAATTGTCGTTCTATCGATCATATAAGCATAATATGGCTAATAATATGAGTTAGATTGTATTAATAAGAGTAATAGGTATAGTAATTGTCGTTCTATCGATCATATCTGCATAATATGGTTACTAATATGAGTTAGATTAATAATAATATGACTAATAAGTATAGTAATTGTCGTTCTATCGACCATCTAAGCATAATATGTTTACTAATATGAGTTAGATTAATAATAATATGATTAATAAGTATAGTAATTGTCGTTCTATCGACCATGGAAGCATAATATGGATAATAATATGAGTTAGCTTGATAATATTAAGAGTAATAAGTATAGTAATTGTCGTTCTATCGATCATATAAGCATAATATGGCGAATAATATGATTTAGATTGGTAATAATAAGAGTAATAAGTATAGTAATGGTCGTTCTATCGATCATATAAGCATAATATGGCTAATAATATGAATTAGATTGATAATAGTAAGAGTAATAAGTACAGTAATTGTCGTTCTATCGATCATATAAGCATAATATGGCGAATAATATGATTTAGATTGGTAATAATAAGAGTAATAAGTATAGTAATTGTCGTTCTATCGATCATATAAGCATAATATGGCGAATAATATGATTTAGATTGATAATAATAAGAGTAATAAGTATAGTAATTGTCGTTCTATCGATCATATCTGCACAATATGGTCAATAATATGAGTTAGATTAATAGTAATGAGTGTAATAAGTATAGTAGTTGTCGTTCTATCGATCATATAAGCATAATATGGCTAATAATATGAGTTAGATTGATAATAATAACAGTAATAAGTATAGTAATTGTCGTTCTATCGATCATGGAAGCATAATATGGCTAATAATATGAGTTAGATTGATAATAATAAGAGTAATAAATATAGTAATTGCCGTTCTATCGACCATATAAGCATAATATGGCGAATAATATGAGTTAGATTAATATTAATAAGAGTAATGGGTATAGAAATTGTCGTTCTATGGATCAAATATGCATAATCTGGCTAATAATATGAGTTAGATTGATAATAATAAGAGTAATAAGTATAGTAATTATCGTTCTATCGATCATATAAGCATATTATGGCTAATAATATGAGTTAGATTGATAATAATAACAGTAATAAGTATTGTAATTGTCGTTCCATCGACCATGGAAGCATAATATGGCTAATAATATGAGTTAGCTTGATAATAATAAGAGTAATAAGTATAGTAATTGTCGTTCTATCGATTATATCAGCATAATATGGCTAATAATATGATTTAGATTGATAATAATAAGAGTAATAAGTATAGTAATTGTCGTTCTATCGATCATATAAGCATAATATGGCTAATAATAAGAGTTAAATTGAGAATAATAACAGTAATAAGTATAGTAATTGTCGTTCTATCGATCATATAAGCATAATATGGCGAATAATATGATTTAGATTGATAATAATAAGAGTAATAAGTATAGTAATTGTCGTTCTATCGATCATATCTGCACAATATGGTCAATAATATGAGTTAGATTAATAATAATAAGAATAGTACGTATAGTAATTGCCGTTTTATCGATCATATAAGCATAATATGGATAATAATATGAGTTAGCTTGATAATAATAAGAGTAATAAGTATAGTAATTGTCGTTCTATCGATCATATAAGCATTATATGGCTAATAATATGAATTAGATTGATAGTAATAAGAGTAATAAGTATATTAATTGTTGTTCTATCGATCATATAAGCATAATATGGCTAATAATATGAATTAGACTGATAATAGTAAGAGTAATAAGTACAGTAATTGTCGTTCTATCGATCATATAAGCATAATATGGCGAATAATATGATTTAGATTGGTAATAATAAGAGTAATAAGTATAGTAATGGTCGTTCTATCGATCATATAAGCATAATATGGATAATAATATGAATTAGATTGATAATAATAAGAGTAATAAGTATAGTAATTGTCGTTCTATCGATCATATAAGCATAATATCGCTAATAATATGAGTTAGATTGATAACAATAAGAGTACTAAGTATAGTAATTACCGGTCTATCGATCATATATGCATAATGTGGCTAATAATATGAGTCAGTTTGATAATAATAAGAGTAATAAGTATATTAATTGTCGTTCTATCGATCATATAAGCATAATATGGCTAATAATATGAATTAGATTGATAACAATAAGAGTAATAAGTATAGTAATTGTCGTACTATCGATCATATAAGCATAATATGGCGAATAATATGATTTAGATTGGTAATAATAAGAGTAATAAGTATAGTAATTGTCGTTCTATCGATCGTATAAGCATAATATGGTTAATAATATTATTTAGATTGATAATAATAAGAGTAATAAGTATAGTAATTGTCGTTCTATCGATCATATATGCACAATATGGCGAATAATATGATTTAGATTGATAATAATAAGAGTAATAAGTATAGTAATTGTCGTTCTATCGACCATATAAGCATAATATGGCGAGTAATATGATTTAGATTGATAATAATAAGAGTAATAAGTATAGTAATTGTCGTTCTATCGATCATATAAGCATAATATGGCTAATAATATGAGTTAGATTGTATTAATAAGAGTAATAGGTATAGTAATTGTCGTTCTATCGATCATATCTGCATAATATGGTTACTAATATGAGTTAGATTAATAATAATATGACTAATAAGTATAGTAATTGTCGTTCTATCGATCATATAAGCATAATATGGCGAATAATATGATTTAGATTGGTAATAATAAGAGTAATAAGTATAGTAATTGTCGTTCTATCGATCATATAAGCATAATATGGCTAATAATATGAATTAGATTGAGAATAATAACAGTAATAAGTATAGTAATTGTCGTTCTATCGATCATATAAGCATAATATGGCGAATAATATGATTTAGATTGATAATAATAAGAGTAATAAGTATAGTAATTGTCGTTCTATCGATCATATCTGCACAATATGGTCAATAATATGAGTTAGATTAATAATAATAAGAATAGTACGTATAGTAATTGCCGTTTTATCGATCATATAAGCATAATATGGATAATAATATGAGTTAGCTTGATAATAATAAGAGTAATAAGTATAGTAATTGTCGTTCTATCGATCATATAAGCGTTATATGGCTAATAATATGAATTAGATTGATAGTAATAAGAGTAATAAGTATATTAATTGTTGTTCTATCGATCATATAAGCATAATATGGCTAATAATATGAATTAGATTGATAATAGTAAGAGTAATAAGTACAGTAATTGTCGTTCTATCGATCATATAAGCATAATATGGCGAATAATATGATTTAGATTGGTAATAATAAGAGTAATAAGTATAGTAATGGTCGTTCTATCGATCATATAAGCATAATATGGATAATAATATGAATTAGATTGATAATAATAAGAGTAATAAGTATAGTAATTGTCGTTCTATCGATCATATAAGCATAATATCGCTAATAATATGAGTTAGATTGATAACAATAAGAGTACTAAGTATAGTAATTACCGGTCTATCGATCATATATGCATAATGTGGCTAATAATATGAGTCAGTTTGATAATAATAAGAGTAATAAGTATATTAATTGTCGTTCTATCGATCATATAAGCATAATATGGCTAATAATATGAATTAGATTGATAACAATAAGAGTAATAAGTATAGTAATTGTCGTACTATCGATCATATAAGCATAATATGGCGAATAATATGATTTAGATTGATAATAATAAGAGTAATAAGTATAGTAATTGTCGTTCTATCGACCATATAAGCATAATATGGCGAGTAATATGATTTAGATTGATAATAATAAGAGTAATAAGTATAGTAATTGTCGTTCTATCGATCATATAAGCATAATATGGCTAATAATATGAGTTAGATTGTATTAATAAGAGTAATAGGTATAGTAATTGTCGTTCTATCGATCATATCTGCATAATATGGTTACTAATATGAGTTAGATTAATAATAATATGACTAATAAGTATAGTAATTGTCGTTCTATCGATCATATAAGCATAATATAGCGAATAATATGATTTAGATTGGTAATAATAAGAGTAATAAGTATAGTAATTGTCGTTCTATCGATCATATAAGCATAATATGGCTAATAATATGAATTAGATTGATAATAATAAGAGTAATAAGTATAGTAATTGTCGTTCTATCGATCATATAAGCATAATATGGCGAATAATATGATTTAGATTGATAATAATAAGAGTAATAAGTATAGTAATTGTCGTTCTATCGATCATATAAGCATAATATGGCTAATAATATGAGTTAGATTGATATTAATAAGAGTAATAGGTATAGTAATTGTGGTTCTATCGATCATATCTGCATAATACGGTTAATAATATGAGTTAGAATAATAATAATATGAATAATAAGTATAGTAATCGTCGTTCCATCGACCATGGAAGCATAATATGGCTAATAATATGAGTTAGATTGAAAATAATAAGAGTAATAAGTATAGTAATTGCCGTTCTATCGACCATATAAGCATAATATGGCGAGTAATATGATTTAGATTGATAATAATAAGAGTAATAAGTATAGTAATTGTCGTTCTATCGATCATATAAGCATAATATGGCTAATAATATGAGTTAGATTGATAATAATAAGAGTAATATGTATAGTAATTGTCGTTCTATCGATCATATCTGCATAATATGGTTAATAATATGAGTTAGATTAATAATAATAAGAATAGTACGTATAGTAATTGCCGTTTTATCGATCATATAAGCATAATATGGATAATAATATGAGTTAGCTTGATAACAATAAGAGTAATAAGTATAGTAATTGTCGTTCTATCGATCATATAAGCATAATATGGCTAATAATATGAATTATATTGATAGTAATAAGAGTAATAAGTATATTAATTGCCGTTCTATCGATCATGTAAGCATAATATGGCTAATAATATGAATTAGCTTGATAATATTAAGAGTAATAAGTATAGTAATTGTCGTTCTATCGATCATATAAGCATAATATGGCGAATAATATGATTTAGATTGGTAATAATAAGAGTAATAAGTATAGTAATGGTCGTTCTATCGATCATATAAGCATAATATGGCTAATAATATGAATTAGATTGATAATAGTAAGAGTAATAAGTACAGTAATTGTCGTTCTATCGATCATATAAGCATAATATGGCGAATAATATGATTTAGATTGGTAATAATAAGAGTAATATGTATAGTAATTGTCGTTCTATCGATCATATAAGCATAATATGGCTAATAATATGAGTTAGATTGTATTAATAAGAGTAATAGGTATAGTAATTGTCGTTCTATCGATCATATCTGCATAATATGGTTACTAATATGAGTTAGATTAATAATAATATGACTAATAAGTATAGTAATTGTCGTTCTATCGACCATATAAGCATAATATGTTTACTAATATGAGTTAGATTAATAATAATATGATTAATAAGTATAGTAATTGTCGTTCTATCGACCATGGAAGCATAATATGGATAATAATATGAGTTAGCTTGATAATATTAAGAGTAATAAGTACAGTAATTGTCGTTCTATCGATCATATAAGCATAATATGGCGAATAATATGATTTAGATTGGTAATAATAAGAGTAATAAGTATAGTAATGGTCGTTCTATCGATCATATAAGCATAATATGGCTAATAATATGAATTAGATTGATAATAGTAAGAGTAATAAGTACAGTAATTGTCGTTCTATCGATCATATAAGCATAATATGGCGAATAATATGATTTAGATTGGTAATAATAAGAGTAATAAGTATAGTAATTGTCGTTCTATCGATCATATAAGCATAATATGGCGAATAATATGATTTAGATTGATAATAATAAGAGTAATAAGTATAGTAATTGTCGTTCTATCGATCATATCTGCACAATATGGTCAATAATATGAGTTAGATTAATAGTAATGAGTGTAATAAGTATAGTAATGGTCGTTCTATCGATCATATAAGCATAATATGGCTAATAATATGAATTAGATTGATAATAGTAAGAGTAATAAGTACAGTAATTGTCGTTCTATCGATCATATAAGCATAATATGGCGAATAATATGATTTAGATTGGTAATAATAAGAGTAATAAGTATAGTAATTGTCGTTCTATCGATCATATAAGCATAATATGGCGAATAATATGATTTAGATTGATAATAATAAGAGTAATAAGTATAGTAATTATCGTTCTATCGATCATATAAGCATATTATGGCTAATAATATGAGTTAGATTGATAATAATAACAGTAATAAGTATAGTAATTGTCGTTCCATCGACCATGGAAGCATAATATGGCTAATAATATGAGTTAGCTTGATAATAATAAGAGTAATAAGTATAGTAATTGTCGTTCTATCGATTATATCAGCATAATATGGCTAATAATATGATTTAGATTGATAATAATAAGAGTAATAAGTATAGTAATTGTCGTTCTATCGATCATATAAGCATAATATGGCTAATAATAAGAGTTAAATTGAGAATAATAACAGTAATAAGTATAGTAATTGTCGTTCTATCGATCATATAAGCATAATATGGCGAATAATATGGTTTAGATTGATAATAATAAGAGTAATAAGTATAGTAATTGTCGTTCTATCGATCATATCTGCACAATATGGTCAATAATATGAGTTAGATTAATAATAATAAGAATAGTACGTATAGTAATTGCCGTTTTATCGATCATATAAGCATAATATGGATAATAATATGAGTTAGCTTGATAATAATAAGAGTAATAAGTATAGTAATTGTCGTTCTATCGATCATATAAGCATTATATGGCTAATAATATGAATTAGATTGATAGTAATAAGAGTAATAAGTATATTAATTGTTGTTCTATCGATCATATAAGCATAATATGGCTAATAATATGAATTAGATTGATAATAGTAAGAGTAATAAGTACAGTAATTGTCGTTCTATCGATCATATAAGCATAATATGGCGAATAATATGATTTAGATTGGTAATAATAAGAGTAATAAGTATAGTAATGGTCGTTCTATCGATCATATAAGCATAATATGGATAATAATATGAGTTAGCTTGATAATAATAAGAGTAATAAGTATAGTAATTGTCGTTCTATCGATCATATAAGCATAATATGGCTAATAATATGAATTAGATTGATAATAATAAGAGTAATAAGTATAGTAATTGTCGTTCTATCGATCATATAAGCATAATATGGATAATAATATGAGTTACCTTGATAATAATAAGAGTAATAAGTATAGTAATTGTCGTTCTATCGATCATATAAGCATAATATGGCGAATAATATGATTTAGATTGATAATAATAAGAGTAATAAGTATATTAATTGTCGTTCTATCGATCATATAAGCATAATATGGCTAATAATATGAATTAGATTGATAATAATAAGAGTAATAAGTATAGTAATTGTCGTTCTATCGATCATATAAGCATAATATCGCTAATAATATGAGTTAGATTGATAACAATAAGAGTACTAAGTATAGTAATTACCGGTCTATCGATCATATATGCATAATGTGGCTAATAATATGAGTCAGTTTGATAATAATAAGAGTAATAAGTATATTAATTGTCGTTCTATCGATCATATAAGCATAATATGGCTAATAATATGAATTAGATTGATAACAATAAGAGTAATAAGTATAGTAATTGTCGTTCTATCGATCATATAAGCATAATATGGCGAATAATATGATTTAGATTGGTAATAATAAGAGTAATAAGTATAGTAATTGTCGTTCTATCGATCGTATAAGCATAATATGGTTAATAATATTATTTAGATTGATAATAATAAGAGTAATAAGTATAGTAATTGTCGTTCTATCGATCATATATGCATAATATGGCGAATAATATGATTTAGATTGATAATAATAAGAGTAATAAGTATAGTAATTGTCGTTCTATCGACCATATAAGCATAATATGGCGAGTAATATGATTTAGATTGATAATAATAAGAGTAATAAGTATAGTAATTGTCGTTCTATCGATCATATAAGCATAATATGGCTAATAATATGAATTAGATTGATAATAGTAAGAGTAATAAGTACAGTAATTGTCGTTCTATCGATCATATAAGCATAATATGGCGAATAATATGATTTAGATTGGGAATAATAAGAGTAATAAGTATAGTAATGGTCGTTCTATCGATCATATAAGCATAATATGGATAATAATATGAGTTAGCTTGATAATAATAAGAGTAATAAGTATAGTAATTGTCGTTCTATCGATCATATAAGCATAATATGGCTAATAATATGAGTTAGATTGTATTAATAAGAGTAATAGGTATAGTAATTGTCGTTCTATCGATCATATATGCATAATATGGTTACTAATATGAGTTAGATTAATAATAATATGACTAATAAGTATAGTAATTGTCGTTCTATCGATCATATAAGCATAATATGGCGAATAATATGATTTAGATTGGTAATAATAAGAGTAATAAGTATAGTAATTGTCGTTCTATCGATCATATAAGCATAATATGGCTAATAATATGAATTAGATTGATAATAATAAGAGTAATAAGTATAGTAATTGTCGTTCTATCGATCATATAAGCATAATATGGCGAATAATATGATTTAGATTGATAATAATAAGAGTAATAAGTATAGTAATTGTCGTTCTATCGATCATATAAGCATAATATGGCTAATAATATGAGTTAGATTGATATTAATAAGAGTAATAGGTATAGTAATTGTGGTTCTATCGATCATATCTGCATAATACGGTTAATAATATGAGTTAGAATAATAATAATATGAATAATAAGTATAGTAATCGTCGTTCCATCGACCATGGAAGCATAATATGGCTAATAATATGAGTTAGATTGAAAATAATAAGAGTAATAAGTATAGTAATTGCCGTTCTATCGACCATATAAGCATAATATGGCGAGTAATATGATTTAGATTGATAATAATAAGAGTAATAAGTATAGTAATTGTCGTTCTATCGATCATATAAGCATAATATGGCTAATAATATGAGTTAGATTGATAATAATAAGAGTAATATGTATAGTAATTGTCGTTCTATCGATCATATCTGCATAATATGGTTAATAATATGAGTTAGATTAATAATAATAAGAATAGTACGTATAGTAATTGCCGTTTTATCGATCATATAAGCATAATATGGATAATAATATGAGTTAGCTTGATAACAATAAGAGTAATAAGTATAGTAATTGTCGTTCTATCGATCATATAAGCATAATATGGCTAATAATATGAATTATATTGATAGTAATAAGAGTAATAAGTATATTAATTGCCGTTCTATCGATCATGTAAGCATAATATGGCTAATAATATGAATTAGATTGATAATAGTAAGAGTAATAAGTACAGTAATTGTCGTTCTATCGATCATATAAGCATAATATGGCTAATAATATGAATTAGATTGATAATAATAAGAGTAATAAGTATAGTAATTGTCGTTCTATCGATCATATAAGCATAATATGGATAATAATATGAGTTAGCTTGATAATAATAAGAGTAATAAGTATAGTAATTGTCGTTCTATCGATCATATAAGCATAATATGGCTAATAATATGAATTAGATTGATAATAATAAGAGTGATAAGTATAGTAATTGTCGTTCTATCGATCATATAAGCATAATATGGCGAATAATATGATTTAGATTGATAATAATAAGAGTAATAAGTATAGTAATTGTCGTTCTATCGATCATATCTGCACAATATGGTCAATAATATGAGTTAGATTAATAGTAATGAGTGTAATAAGTATAGTAATTGTCGTTCTACCGATCATATAAGCATAATATGGCTAATAATATGAGTTAGATTGATAATAATAACAGTAATAAGTATAGTAATTGTCGTTCTATCGATCATGGAAGCATAATATGGCTAATAATATGAGTTAGATTGATAATAATAAGAGTAATAAGTATAGTAATTGCCGTTCTATCGACCATATAAGCATAATATGGTTACTAATATGAGTTAGATTAATAATAATATGATTAATAAGTATAGTAATTGTCGTTCTATCGACCATGGAAGCATAATATGGATAATAATATGAGTTAGCTTGATAATATTAAGAGTAATAAGTATAGTAATTGTCGTTCTATCGATCATATAAGCATAATATGGCGAATAATATGATTTAGATTGGTAATAATAAGAGTAATAAGTATAGTAATGGTCGTTCTATCGATCATATAAGCATAATATGGCTAATAATATGAATTAGATTGATAATAGTAAGAGTAATAAGTACAGTAATTGTAGTTCTATCGATCATATAAGCATAATATGGCGAATAATATGATTTAGATTGGTAATAATAAGAGTAATAAGTATAGTAATGGTCGTTCTGTCGATCATATAAGCATAATATGGCTAATAATATGAATTAGATTGATAACAGTAAGAGTAATAAGTACAGTAATTGTCGTTCTATCGATCATATAAGCATAATATGGCGAATAATATGATTTAGATTGGTAATAATAAGAGTAATAAGTATAGTAATGGTCGTTCTATCGATCATATAAGCATAATATGGATAATAATATGAGTTAGCTTGATAATAATAAGAGTAATAAGTATAGTAATTGTCGTTCTATCGATCATATAAGCATAATATGGCTAATAATATGAATTAGATTGATAATAATAAGAGTAATAAGTATAGTAATTGTCGTTCTATCGATCATATAAGCATAATATGGCTAATAATATGAGTTAGATTGATAATAATAACAGTAATAAGTATAGTAATTGTCGTTCTATCGATCATGGAAGCATAATATGGCTAATAATATGAGTTAGATTGATAATAATAAGAGTAATAAGTATAGTAATTGCCGTTCTATCGACCATATAAGCATAATATGGTTACTAATATGAGTTAGATTAATAATAATATGATTAATAAGTATAGTAATTGTCGTTCTATCGACCATGGAAGCATAATATGGATAATAATATGAGTTAGCTTGATAATAATAAGAGTAATAAGTATAGTAATTGTCGTTCTATCGATCATATAAGCATAATATGGCTAATAATATGAATTAGATTGATAATAATAAGAGTAATAAGTATAGTAATGGTCGTTCTATCGATCATATAAGCATAATATGGCTAATAATATGAATTAGATTGATAACAGTAAGAGTAATAAGTACAGTAATTGTCGTTCTATCGATCATATAAGCATAATATGGCGAATAATATGATTTAGATTGGTAATAATAAGAGTAATAAGTATAGTAATTGTCGTTCTATCGATCATATAAGCATAATATGGCGAATAATATGATTTAGATTAATAGTAATGAGTGTAATAAGTATAGTAATTGTCGTTCTATCGATCATATAAGCATAATATGGCTAATAATATAAGTTAGATTGATAATAATAACAGTAATCAGTATAGTAATTGTCGTTCTATCGATCATGGAAGCATAATATGGCTAATAATATGAGTTAGATTGATAATAATAAGAGTAATAAATATAGTAATTGCCGTTCTATCGACCATATAAGCATAATATGGCGAATAATATGAGTTAGATTAATATTAATAAGAGTAATGGGTATAGAAATTGTCGTTCTATGGATCAAATATGCATAATCTGGCTAATAATATGAGTTAGATTGATAATAATAAGAGTAATAAGTATAGTAATTATCGTTCTATCGATCATATAAGCATATTATGGCTAATAATATGAGTTAGATTGATAATAATAACAGTAATAAGTATAGTAATTGTCGTTCCATCGACCATGGAAGCATAATATGGCTAATAATATGAGTTAGCTTGATAATAATAAGAGTAATAAGTATAGTAATTGTCGTTCTATCGATTATATCAGCATAATATGGCTAATAATATGATTTAGATTGATAATAATAAGAGTAATAAGTATAGTAATTGTCGTTCTATCGATCATATAAGCATAATATGGCTAATAATAAGAGTTAAATTGAGAATAATAACAGTAATAAGTATAGTAATTGTCGTTCTATCGATCATATAAGCATAATATGGCGAATAATATGATTTAGATTGATAATAATAAGAGTAATAAGTATAGTAATTGTCGTTCTATCGATCATATCTGCACAATATGGTCAATAATATGAGTTAGATTAATAGTAATGAGTGTAATAAGTATAGTAATTGTCGTTCTATCGATCATATAAGCATAATATGGCTAATAATATGAGTTAGATTGTATTAATAAGAGTAATAGGTATAGTAATTGTCGTTCTATCGATCATATCTGCATAATATGGCTAATAATATGAGTTAGATTGATAATAATAAGAGTAATAAGTATAGTAATTGCCGTTCTATCGACCATATAAGCATAATATGGTTACTAATATGAGTTAGATTAATAATAATATGATTAATAAGTATAGTAATTGTCGTTCTATCGACCATGGAAGCATAATATGGATAATAATATGAGTTAGCTTGATAATATTAAGAGTAATAAGTATAGTAATTGTCGTTCTATCGATCATATAAGCATAATATGGCGAATAATATGATTTAGATTGGTAATAATAAGAGTAATAAGTATAGTAATGGTCGTTCTATCGATCATATAAGCATAATATGGCTAATAATATGAATTAGATTGATAATAGTAAGAGTAATAAGTACAGTAATTGTCGTTCTATCGATCATATAAGCATAATATGGCGAATAATATGATTTAGATTGGTAATAATAAGAGTAATAAGTATAGTAATTGTCGTTCTATCGATCATATAAGCATAATATGGCGAATAATATGATTTAGATTGATAATAATAAGAGTAATAAGTATAGTAATTGTCGTTCTATCGATCATATCTGCACAATATGGTCAATAATATGAGTTAGATTAATAGTAATGAGTGTAATAAGTATAGTAATTGTCGTTCTATCGATCATATAAGCATAATATGGCTAATAATATGAGATAGATTGATAATAATAACAGTAATAAGTATAGTAATTGTCGTTCTATCGATCATGGAAGCATAATATGGCTAATAATATGAGTTAGATTGATAATAATAAGAGTAATAAATATAGTAATTGCCGTTCTATCGACCATATAAGCATAATATGGCGAATAATATGAGTTAGATTAATATTAATAAGAGTAATGGGTATAGAAATTGTCGTTCTATGGATCAAATATGCATAATCTGGCTAATAATATGAGTTAGATTGATAATAATAAGAGTAATAAGTATAGTAATTATCGTTCTATCGATCATATAAGCATATTATGGCTAATAATATGAGTTAGATTGATAATAATAACAGTAATAAGTATAGTAATTGTCGTTCCATCGACCATGGAAGCATAATATGGCTAATAATATGAGTTAGCTTGATAATAATAAGAGTAATAAGTATAGTAATTGTCGTTCTATCGATTATATCAGCATAATATGGCTAATAATATGATTTAGATTGATAATAATAAGAGTAATAAGTATAGTAATTGTCGTTCTATCGATCATATAAGCATAATATGGCTAATAATAAGAGTTAAATTGAGAATAATAACAGTAATAAGTATAGTAATTGTCGTTCTATCGATCATATAAGCATAATATGGCGAATAATATGATTTAGATTGATAATAATAAGAGTAATAAGTATAGTAATTGTCGTTCTATCGATCATATCTGCACAATATGGTCAATAATATGAGTTAGATTAATAGTAATGAGTGTAATAAGTATAGTAATTGTCGTTCTATCGATCATATAAGCATAATAAGGCTAATAATATGAGTTAGATTGATAATAATAACAGTAATAAGTATAGTAATTGTCGTTCTATCGATCATGGAAGCATAATATGGCTAATAATATGAGTTAGATTGATAATAATAAGAGTAATAAGTATAGTAATTGCCGTTCTATCGACCATATAAGCATAATATGGTTACTAATATGAGTTAGATTAATAATAATATGATTAATAAGTATAGTAATTGTCGTTCTATCGACCATGGAAGCATAATATGGATAATAATATGAGTTAGCTTGATAATATTAAGAGTAATAAGTATAGTAATTGTCGTTCTATCGATCATATAAGCATAATATGGCGAATAATATGATTTAGATTGGTAATAATAAGAGTAATAAGTATAGTAATGGTCGTTCTATCGATCATATAAGCATAATATGGCTAATAATATGAATTAGATTGATAATAGTAAGAGTAATAAGTACAGTAATTGTCGTTCTATCGATCATATAAGCATAATATGGCGAATAATATGAGTTAGATTGATAATAATAACAGTAATAAGTATAGTAATTGTCGTTCTATCGATCATGGAAGCATAATATGGCTAATAATATGAGTTAGATTGATAATAATAAGAGTAATAAATATAGTAATTGCCGTTCTATCGACCATATAAGCATAATATGGCGAATAATATGAGTTAGATTAATATTAATAAGAGTAATGGGTATAGAAATTGTCGTTCTATGGATCAAATATGCATAATCTGGCTAATAATATGAGTTAGATTGATAATAATAAGAGTAATAAGTATAGTAATTATCGTTCTATCGATCATATAAGCATATTATGGCTAATAATATGAGTTAGATTGATAATAATAACAGTAATAAGTATAGTAATTGTCGTTCCATCGACCATGGAAGCATAATATGGCTAATAATATGAGTTAGCTTGATAATAATAAGAGTAATAAGTATAGTAATTGTCGTTCTATCGATTATATCAGCATAATATGGCTAATAATATGATTTAGATTGATAATAATAAGAGTAATAAGTATAGTAATTGTCGTTCTATCGATCATATAAGCATAATATGGCTAATAATATGATTTAGATTGATAATAATAAGAGTAATAAGTATAGTAATTGTCGTTCTATCGATCATATCTGCACAATATGGTCAATAATATGAGTTAGATTAATAATAATAAGAATAGTACGTATAGTAATTGCCGTTTTATCGATCATATAAGCATAATATGGATAATAATATGAGTTAGCTTGATAATAATAAGAGTAATAAGTATAGTAATTGTCGTTCTATCGATCATATAAGCATTATATGGCTAATAATATGAATTAGATTGATAGTAATAAGAGTAATAAGTATATTAATTGTTGTTCTATCGATCATATAAGCATAATATGGCTAATAATATGAATTAGATTGATAATAGTAAGAGTAATAAGTACAGTAATTGTCGTTCTATCGATCATATAAGCATAATATGGCGAATAATATGATTTAGATTGGTAATAATAAGAGTAATAAGTATAGTAATGGTCGTTCTATCGATCATATAAGCATAATATGGATAATAATATGAGTTAGCTTGATAATAATAAGAGTAATAAGTATAGTAATTGTCGTTCTATCGATCATATAAGCATAATATGGCTAATAATATGAATTAGATTGATAATAATAAGAGTAATAAGTATAGTAATTGTCGTTCTATCGATCATATAAGCATAATATGGATAATAATATGAGTTACCTTGATAATAATAAGAGTAATAAGTATAGTAATTGTCGTTCTATCGATCATATAAGCATAATATGGCTAATAATATGAATTAGATTGATAATAATAAGCGTGATAAGTATAGTAATTGTCGTTCTATCGATCATATAAGCATAATATGGCGAATAATATGATTTAGATTGATAATAATAAGAGTAATAAGTATAGTAATTCTCGTTCTATCGATCATATCTGCACAATATGGTCAATAATATGGGTTAGATTAATAGTAATGAGTGTAATAAGTATAGTAATTGTCGTTCTATCGATCATATAAGCATAATATGGCTAATAATATGAGTTAGATTGATAATAATAACAGTAATAAGTATAGTAATTGTCGTTCTATCGATCATGGAAGCATAATATGGCTAATAATATGAGTTAGATTGATAATAATAAGAGTAATAAGTATAGTAATTGCCGTTCTATCGACCATATAAGCATAATATGGTTACTAATATGAGTTAGATTAATAATAATATGATTAATAAGTATAGTAATTGTCGTTCTATCGACCATGGAAGCATAATATGGATAATAATATGAGTTAGCTTGATAATATTAAGAGTAATAAGTATAGTAATTGTCGTTCTATCGATCATATAAGCATAATATGGCGAATAATATGATTTAGATTGATAATAATAAGAGTAATAAGTATAGTAATTCTCGTTCTATCGATCATATCTGCACAATATGGTCAATAATATGAGTTAGATTAATAGTAATGAGTGTAATAAGTATAGTAATTGTCGTTCTATCGATCATATAAGCATAATATGGCTAATAATATGAATTAGATTGATAATAGTAAGAGTAATAAGTACAGTAATTGTCGTTCTATCGATCATATAAGCATAATATGGCGAATAATATGATTTAGATTGGTAATAATAAGAGTAATAAGTATAGTAATTGTCGTTCTATCGATCATATAAGCATAATATGGCGAATAATATGATTTAGATTGATAATAATAAGAGTAATAAGTATAGTAATTGTCGTTCTATCGATCATATCTGCACAATATGGTCAATAATATGAGTTAGATTAATAGTAATGAGTGTAATAAGTATAGTAATGGTCGTTCTATCGATCATATAAGCATAATATGGCTAATAATATGAGTTAGATTGATAATAATAACAGTAATAAGTATAGTAATTGTCGTTCTATCGATCATGGAAGCATAATATGGCTAATAATATGAGTTAGATTGATAATAATAAGAGTAATAAATATAGTAATTGCCGTTCTATCGACCATATAAGCATAATATGGCGAATAATATGAGTTAGATTAATATTAATAAGAGTAATGGGTATAGAAATTGTCGTTCTATGGATCAAATATGCATAATCTGGCTAATAATATGAGTTAGATTGATAATAATAAGAGTAATAAGTATAGTAATTATCGTTCTATCGATCATATAAGCATATTATGGCTAATAATATGAGTTAGATTGATAATAATAACAGTAATAAGTATAGTAATTGTCGTTGCATCGACCATGGAAGCATAATATGGCTAATAATATGAGTTAGCTTGATAATAATAAGAGTAATAAGTATAGTAATTGTCGTTCTATCGATTATATCAGCATAATATGGCTAATAATATGATTTAGATTGATAATAATAAGAGTAATAAGTATAGTAATTGTCGTTCTATCGATCATATAAGCATAATATGGCTAATAATATGATTTAGATTGATAATAATAAGAGTAATAAGTATAGTAATTGTCGTTCTATCGATCATATCTGCACAATATGGTCAATAATATGAGTTAGATTAATAATAATAAGAATAGTACGTATAGTAATTGCCGTTTTATCGATCATATAAGCATAATATGGATAATAATATGAGTTAGCTTGATAATAATAAGAGTAATAAGTATAGTAATTGTCGTTCTATCGATCATATAAGCATTATATGGCTAATAATATGAATTAGATTGATAGTAATAAGAGTAATAAGTATATTAATTGTTGTTCTATCGATCATATAAGCATAATATGGCTAATAATATGAATTAGATTGATAATAGTAAGAGTAATAAGTACAGTAATTGTCGTTCCATCGATCATATAAGCATAATATGGCGAATAATATGATTTAGATTGGTAATAATAAGAGTAATAAGTATAGTAATGGTCGTTCTATCGATCATATAAGCATAATATGGATAATAATATGAGTTAGCTTGATAATAATAAGAGTAATAAGTATAGTAATTGTCGTTCTATCGATCATATAAGCATAATATGGCTAATAATATGAATTAGATTGATAATAATAAGAGTAATAAGTATAGTAATTGTCGTTCTATCGATCATATAAGCATAATATGGATAATAATATGAGTTACCTTGATAATAATAAGAGTAATAAGTATAGTAATTGTCGTTCTATCGATCATATAAGCATAATATGGCTAATAATATGAATTAGATTGATAATAATAAGCGTGATAAGTATAGTAATTGTCGTTCTATCGATCATATAAGCATAATATGGCGAATAATATGATTTAGATTGATAATAATAAGAGTAATAAGTATAGTAATTCTCGTTCTATCGATCATATCTGCACAATATGGTCAATAATATGGGTTAGATTAATAGTAATGAGTGTAATAAGTATAGTAATTGTCGTTCTATCGATCATATAAGCATAATATGGCTAATAATATGAGTTAGATTGATAATAATAACAGTAATAAGTATAGTAATTGTCGTTCTATCGATCATGGAAGCATAATATGGCTAATAATATGAGTTAGATTGATAATAATAAGAGTAATAAGTATAGTAATTGCCGTTCTATCGACCATATAGGCATAATATGGTTACTAATATGAGTTAGATTAATAATAATATGATTAATAAGTATAGTAATTGTCGTTCTATCGACCATGGAAGCATAATATGGATAATAATATGAGTTAGCTTGATAATATTAAGAGTAATAAGTATAGTAATTGTCGTTCTATCGATCATATAAGCATAATATGGCGAATAATATGATTTAGATTGGTAATAATAAGAGTAATAAGTATAGTAATGGTCGTTCTATCGATCATATAAGCATAATATGGCTAATAATATGAATTAGATTGATAATAGTAAGAGTAATAAGTACAGTAATTGTCGTTCTATCGATCATATAAGCATAATATGGCGAATAATATGATTTAGATTGGTAATAATAAGAGTAATAAGTATAGTAATGGTCGTTCTATCGATCATATAAGCATAATATGGATAATAATATGAGTTAGCTTGATAATAATAAGAGTAATAAGTATAGTAATTGTCGTTCTATCGATCATATAAGCATAATATGGCTAATAATATGAATTAGATTGATAATAATAAGAGTAATAAGTATAGTAATTGTCGTTCTATCGATCATATAAGCATAATATGGCTAATAATATGAGTTAGATTGATAATAATAACAGTAATAAGTATAGTAATTGTCGTTCTATCGATCATGGAAGCATAATATGGCTAATAATATGAGTGAGATTGATAATAATAAGAGTAATAAGTATAGTAACTGCCGTTCTATCGACCATATAAGCATAATATGGTTACTAATATGAGTTAGATTAATAATAATATGATTAATAAGTATAGTAATTGTCGTTCTATCGACCATGGAAGCATAATATGGATAATAATATGAGTTAGCTTGATAATAATAAGAGTAATAAGTATAGTAATTGTCGTTCTATCGATCATATAAGCATAATATGGCTAATAATATGAATTAGATTGATAATAATAAGAGTAATAACTATAGTAATTGTCGTTCTATCGATCATATAAGCATAATATGGCTAATAATATGAATTAGATTAATAATAATATGATTAATAAGTATAGTAATTGTCGTTCTATCGACCATGGAAGCATAATATGGCTAATAATATGAGTTAGATTGATAATAATAAGAGTAATAAATATAGTAATTGTCGTTCTATCGATCATATAAGCATAATATGGCCAATAATATGAGTTAGATTGATATTAATAAGAGAAATAGGTATAGTAATTGTCGTTCTATCGATCATATCTGCATAATATGGTTACTAAAATGAGTTAGATTAATAATAATATGACTAATAAGTATAGTAATTGTCGTTCTATCGACCATGGAAGCATAATATGGCTAATAATATGAGTTAGATTGATAATAATAAGAGTAATAAATATAGTAATTGTCGTTCTATCGATCATATAAGCATAATATGGCTAATAATATGAGTTAGATTGATATTAATAAGAGAAATAGGTATAGTAATTGTCGTTCTATCGATCATATCTGCATAATACGGTTAATAATATGAGTTAGAATAATAATAATATGAATAATAAGTATAGTAATCGTCGTTCCATCGACCATGGAAGCATAATATGGCTAATAATATGAGTTAGATTGAAAATAATAAGAGTAATAAGTATAGTAATTGCCATTCTATCGACCATATAAGCATAATATGGCGAGTAATATGATTTAGATTGATAATAATAAGAGTAATAAGTATAGTAATTGTCGTTCTATCGATCATATAAGCATAATATGGCTAATAATATGAGTTAGATTGATAATAATAAGAGTAATATGTATAGTAATTGTCGTTCTATCGATCATATCTGCATAATATGGTTAATAATATGAGTTAGATTAATAATAATAAGAATAGTACGTATAGTAATTGCCGTTTTATCGATCATATAAGCATAATATGGATAATAATATGAGTTAGCTTGATAACAATAAGAGTAATAAGTATAGTAATTGTCGTTCTATCGATCATATAAGCATAATATGGCTAATAATATGAATTATATTGATAGTAATAAGAGTAATAAGTATATTAATTGCCGTTCTATCGATCATGTAAGCATAATATGGCTAATAATATGAATTAGATTGATAATAGTAAGAGTAATAAGTACAGTAATTGTCGTTCTATCGATCATATAAGCATAATATGGCGAATAATATGATTTAGATTGGTAATAATAAGAGTAATAAGTATAGTAATGGTCGTTCTATCGATCATATAAGCATAATATGGCTAATAATATGAATTAGATTGATAATAGTAAGAGTAATAAGTACAGTAATTGTCGTTCTATCGATCATATAAGCATAATATGGCGAATAATATGATTTAGATTGGTAATAATAAGAGTAATAAGTATAGTAATTGTCGTTCTATCGATCATATAAGCATAATATGGCGAATAATATGATTTAGATTGATAATAATAAGAGTAATAAGTATAGTAATTGTCGTTCTATCGATCATATCTGCACAATATGGTCAATAATATGAGTTAGATTAATAGTAATGAGTGTAATAAGTATAGTAATTGTCGTTCTATCGATCATATAAGCATAATATGGCTAATAATATGAGTTAGATTGATAATAATAACAGTAATAAGTATAGTAATTGTCGTTCTATCGATCATGGAAGCATAATATGGCTAATAATATGAGTTAGATTGATAATAATAAGAGTAATAAATATAGTAATTGCCGTTCTATCGACCATATAAGCATAATATGGCGAATAATATGAGTTAGATTAATATTAATAAGAGTAATGGGTATAGAAATTGTCGTTCTATGGATCAAATATGCATAATCTGGCTAATAATATGAGTTAAATTGATAATAATAAGAGTAATAAGTATAGTAATTATCGTTCTATCGATCATATAAGCATATTATGGCTAATAATATGAGTTAGATTGATAATAATAACAGTAATAAGTATAGTAATTGTCGTTCCATCGACCATGGAAGCATAATATGGCTAATAATATGAGTTAGCTTGGTAATAATAAGAGTAATAAGTATAGTAATTGTCGTTCTATCGATTATATCAGCATAATATGGCTAATAATATGATTTAGATTGATAATAATAAGAGTAATAAGTATAGTAATTGTCGTTCTATCGATCATATAAGCATAATATGGCTAATAATATGATTTAGATTGATAATAATAAGAGTAATAAGTATAGTAATTGTCGTTCTATCGATCATATCTGCACAATATGGTCAATAATATGAGTTAGATTAATAATAATAAGAATAGTACGTATAGTAATTGCCGTTTTATCGATCATATAAGCATAATATGGATAATAATATGAGTTAGCTTGATAATAATAAGAGTAATAAGTATAGTAATTGTCGTTCTATCGATCATATAAGCATTATATGGCTAATAATATGAATTAGATTGATAGTAATAAGAGTAATGAGTATATTAATTGTTGTTCTATCGATCATATAAGCATAATATGGCTAATAATATGAATTAGATTGATAATAGTAAGAGTAATAAGTACAGTAATTGTCGTTCTATCGATCATATAAGCATAATATGGCGAATAATATGATTTAGATTGGTAATAATAAGAGTAATAAGTATAGTATTGGTCGTTCTATCGATCATATAAGCATAATATGGATAATAATATGAGTTAGCTTGATAATAATAAGAGTAATAAGTATAGTAATTGTCGTTCTATCGATCATATAAGCATAATATGGCTAATAATATGAATTAGATTGATAATAATAAGAGTAATAAGTATAGCAATTGTCGTTCTATCGATCATATAAGCATAATATGGATAATAATATGAGTTACCTTGATAATAATAAGAGTAATAAGTATAGTAATTGTCGTTCTATCGATCATATAAGCATAATATGGCTAATAATATGAATTAGATTGATAATAATAAGCGTGATAAGTATAGTAATTGTCGTTCTATCGATCATATAAGCATAATATGGCGAATAATATGATTTAGATTGATAATAATAAGAGTAATAAGTATAGTAATTCTCGTTCTATCGATCATATCTGCACAATATGGTCAATAATATGGGTTAGATTAATAGTAATGAGTGTAATAAGTATAGTAATTGTCGTTCTATCGATCATATAAGCATAATATGGCTAATAATATGAGTTAGATTGATAATAATAACAGTAATAAGTATAGTAATTGTCGTTCTATCGATCATGGAAGCATAATATGGCTAATAATATGAGTTAGATTGATAATAATAAGAGTAATAAGTATAGTAATTGCCGTTCTATCGACCATATAGGCATAATATGGTTACTAATATGAGTTAGATTAATAATAATATGATTAATAAGTATAGTAATTGTCGTTCTATCGACCATGGAAGCATAATATGGATAATAATATGAGTTAGCTTGATAATATTAAGAGTAATAAGTATAGTAATTGTCGTTCTATCGATCATATAAGCATAATATGGCGAATAATATGATTTAGATTGGTAATAATAAGAGTAATAAGTATAGTAATGGTCGTTCTATCGATCATATAAGCATAATATGGCTAATAATATGAATTAGATTGATAATAGTAAGAGTAATAAGTACAGTAATTGTCGTTCTATCGATCATATAAGCATAATATGGCGAATAATATGATTTAGATTGGTAATAATAAGAGTAATAAGTATAGTAATGGTCGTTCTATCGATCATATAAGCATAATATGGATAATAATATGAGTTAGCTTGATAATAATAAGAGTAATAAGTATAGTAATTGTCGTTCTATCGATCATATAAGCATAATATGGCTAATAATATGAATTAGATTGATAATAATAAGAGTAATAAGTATAGTAATTGTCGTTCTATCGATCATATAAGCATAATATGGCTAATAATATGAGTTAGATTGATAATAATAACAGTAATAAGTATAGTAATTGTCGTTCTATCGATCATGGAAGCATAATATGGCTAATAATATGAGTTAGATTGATAATAATAAGAGTAATAAGTATAGTAATTGCCGTTCTATCGACCTTATAAGCATAATATGGTTACTAATATGAGTTAGATTAATAATAATATGATTAATAAGTATAGTAATTGTCGTTCTATCGACCATGGAAGCATAATATGGATAATAATATGAGTTAGCTTGATAATAATAAGAGTAATAAGTATAGTAATTGTCGTTCTATCGATCATATAAGCATAATATGGCTAATAATATGAATTAGATTGATAATAATAAGAGTAATAACTATAGTAATTGTCGTTCTATCGATCATATAAGCATAATATGGCTAATAATATGAATTAGATTAATAATAATATGATTAATAAGTATAGTAATTGTCGTTCTATCGACCATGGAAGCATAATATGGCTAATAATATGAGTTAGATTGATAATAATAAGAGAAATAAATATAGTAATTGTCGTTCTATCGATCATATAAGCATAATATGGCTAATAATATGAGTTAGATTGATATTAATAAGAGAAATAGGTATAGTAATTGTCGTTCTATCGATCATATCTGCATAATATGGTTACTAAAATGAGTTAGATTAATAATAATATGACTAATAAGTATAGTAATTGTCGATCTATCGACCATGGAAGCATAATATGGCTAATAATATGAGTTAGATTGATAATAATAAGAGTAATAAATATAGTAATTGTCGTTCTATCGATCATATAAGCATAATATGGCGAATAATATGATTTAGATTGGTAATAATAAGAGTAATATGTATAGTAATTGTCGTTCTATCGATCATATAAGCATAATATGGCTAATAATATGAGTTAGATTGTATTAATAAGAGTAATAGGTATAGTAATTGTCGTTCTATCGATCATATCTGCATAATATGGTTACTAATATGAGTTAGATTAATAATAATATGACTAATAAGTATAGTAATTGTCGTTCTATCGACCATATAAGCATAATATGTTTACTAATATGAGTTAGATTAATAATAATATGATTAATAAGTATAGTAATTGTCGTTCTATCGACCATGGAAGCATAATATGGATAATAATATGAGTTAGCTTGATAATATTAAGAGTAATAAGTATAGTAATTGTCGTTCTATCGATCATATAAGCATAATATGGCGAATAATATGATTTAGATTGGTAATAATAAGAGTAATAAGTATAGTAATGGTCGTTCTATCGATCATATAAGCATAATATGGCTAATAATATGAATTAGATTGATAATAGTAAGAGTAATAAGTACAGTAATTGTCGTTCTATCGATCATATAAGCATAATATGGCGAATAATATGATTTAGATTGGTAATAATAAGAGTAATAAGTATAGTAATTGTCGTTCTATCGATCATATAAGCATAATATGGCGAATAATATGATTTAGATTGATAATAATAAGAGTAATAAGTATAGTAATGGTCGTTCTATCGATCATATAAGCATAATATGGATAATAATATGAGTTAGCTTGATAATAATAAGAGTAATAAGTATAGTAATTGTCGTTCTATCGATCATATAAGCATAATATGGCTAATAATATGAATTAGATTGATAATAATAAGAGTAATAAGTATAGTAATTGTCGTTCTATCGATCATATAAGCATAATATGGCTAATAATATGAGTTAGATTGATAATAATAACAGTAATAAGTATAGTAATTGTCGTTCTATCGATCATGGAAGCATAATATGGCTAATAATATGAGTGAGATTGATAATAATAAGAGTAATAAGTATAGTAACTGCCGTTCTATCGACCATATAAGCATAATATGGTTACTAATATGAGTTAGATTAATAATAATATGATTAATAAGTATAGTAATTGTCGTTCTATCGACCATGGAAGCATAATATGGATAATAATATGAGTTAGCTTGATAATAATAAGAGTAATAAGTATAGTAATTGTCGTTCTATCGATCATATAAGCATAATATGGCTAATAATATGAATTAGATTGATAATAATAAGAGTAATAACTATAGTAATTGTCGTTCTATCGATCATATAAGCATAATATGGCTAATAATATGAATTAGATTAATAATAATATGATTAATAAGTATAGTAATTGTCGTTCTATCGACCATGGAAGCATAATATGGCTAATAATATGAGTTAGATTGATAATAATAAGAGTAATAAATATAGTAATTGTCGTTCTATCGATCATATAAGCATAATATGGCCAATAATATGAGTTAGATTGATATTAATAAGAGAAATAGGTATAGTAATTGTCGTTCTATCGATCATATCTGCATAATATGGTTACTAAAATGAGTTAGATTAATAATAATATGACTAATAAGTATAGTAATTGTCGTTCTATCGACCATGGAAGCATAATATGGCTAATAATATGAGTTAGATTGATAATAATAAGAGTAATAAATATAGTAATTGTCGTTCTATCGATCATATAAGCATAATATGGCTAATAATATGAGTTAGATTGATATTAATAAGAGAAATAGGTATAGTAATTGTCGTTCTATCGATCATATCTGCATAATACGGTTAATAATATGAGTTAGAATAATAATAATATGAATAATAAGTATAGTAATCGTCGTTCCATCGACCATGGAAGCATAATATGGCTAATAATATGAGTTAGATTGAAAATAATAAGAGTAATAAGTATAGTAATTGCCATTCTATCGACCATATAAGCATAATATGGCGAGTAATATGATTTAGATTGATAATAATAAGAGTAATAAGTATAGTAATTGTCGTTCTATCGATCATATAAGCATAATATGGCTAATAATATGAGTTAGATTGATAATAATAAGAGTAATATGTATAGTAATTGTCGTTCTATCGATCATATCTGCATAATATGGTTAATAATATGAGTTAGATTAATAATAATAAGAATAGTACGTATAGTAATTGCCGTTTTATCGATCATATAAGCATAATATGGATAATAATATGAGTTAGCTTGATAACAATAAGAGTAATAAGTATAGTAATTGTCGTTCTATCGATCATATAAGCATAATATGGCTAATAATATGAATTATATTGATAGTAATAAGAGTAATAAGTATATTAATTGCCGTTCTATCGATCATGTAAGCATAATATGGCTAATAATATGAATTAGATTGATAATAGTAAGAGTAATAAGTACAGTAATTGTCGTTCTATCGATCATATAAGCATAATATGGCGAATAATATGATTTAGATTGGTAATAATAAGAGTAATAAGTATAGTAATGGTCGTTCTATCGATCATATAAGCATAATATGGCTAATAATATGAATTAGATTGATAATAGTAAGAGTAATAAGTACAGTAATTGTCGTTCTATCGATCATATAAGCATAATATGGCGAATAATATGATTTAGATTGGTAATAATAAGAGTAATAAGTATAGTAATTGTCGTTCTATCGATCATATAAGCATAATATGGCGAATAATATGATTTAGATTGATAATAATAAGAGTAATAAGTATAGTAATTGTCGTTCTATCGATCATATCTGCACAATATGGTCAATAATATGAGTTAGATTAATAGTAATGAGTGTAATAAGTATAGTAATTGTCGTTCTATCGATCATATAAGCATAATATGGCTAATAATATGAGTTAGATTGATAATAATAACAGTAATAAGTATAGTAATTGTCGTTCTATCGATCATGGAAGCATAATATGGCTAATAATATGAGTTAGATTGATAATAATAAGAGTAATAAATATAGTAATTGCCGTTCTATCGACCATATAAGCATAATATGGCGAATAATATGAGTTAGATTAATATTAATAAGAGTAATGGGTATAGAAATTGTCGTTCTATGGATCAAATATGCATAATCTGGCTAATAATATGAGTTAGATTGATAATAATAAGAGTAATAAGTATAGTAATTATCGTTCTATCGATCATATAAGCATATTATGGCTAATAATATGAGTTAGATTGATAATAATAACAGTAATAAGTATAGTAATTGTCGTTCCATCGACCATGGAAGCATAATATGGCTAATAATATGAGTTAGCTTGGTAATAATAAGAGTAATAAGTATAGTAATTGTCGTTCTATCGATTATATCAGCATAATATGGCTAATAATATGATTTAGATTGATAATAATAAGAGTAATAAGTATAGTAATTGTCGTTCTATCGATCATATAAGCATAATATGGCTAATAATATGATTTAGATTGATAATAATAAGAGTAATAAGTATAGTAATTGTCGTTCTATCGATCATATCTGCACAATATGGTCAATAATATGAGTTAGATTAATAATAATAAGAATAGTACGTATAGTAATTGCCGTTTTATCGATCATATAAGCATAATATGGATAATAATATGAGTTAGCTTGATAATAATAAGAGTAATAAGTATAGTAATTGTCGTTCTATCGATCATATAAGCATTATATGGCTAATAATATGAATTAGATTGATAGTAATAAGAGTAATGAGTATATTAATTGTTGTTCTATCGATCATATAAGCATAATATGGCTAATAATATGAATTAGATTGATAATAGTAAGAGTAATAAGTACAGTAATTGTCGTTCTATCGATCATATAAGCATAATATGGCGAATAATATGATTTAGATTGGTAATAATAAGAGTAATAAGTATAGTATTGGTCGTTCTATCGATCATATAAGCATAATATGGATAATAATATGAGTTAGCTTGATAATAATAAGAGTAATAAGTATAGTAATTGTCGTTCTATCGATCATATAAGCATAATATGGCTAATAATATGAATTAGATTGATAATAATAAGAGTAATAAGTATAGCAATTGTCGTTCTATCGATCATATAAGCATAATATGGATAATAATATGAGTTACCTTGATAATAATAAGAGTAATAAGTATAGTAATTGTCGTTCTATCGATCATATAAGCATAATATGGCTAATAATATGAATTAGATTGATAATAATAAGCGTGATAAGTATAGTAATTGTCGTTCTATCGATCATATAAGCATAATATGGCGAATAATATGATTTAGATTGATAATAATAAGAGTAATAAGTATAGTAATTCTCGTTCTATCGATCATATCTGCACAATATGGTCAATAATATGGGTTAGATTAATAGTAATGAGTGTAATAAGTATAGTAATTGTCGTTCTATCGATCATATAAGCATAATATGGCTAATAATATGAGTTAGATTGATAATAATAACAGTAATAAGTATAGTAATTGTCGTTCTATCGATCATGGAAGCATAATATGGCTAATAATATGAGTTAGATTGATAATAATAAGAGTAATAAGTATAGTAATTGCCGTTCTATCGACCATATAGGCATAATATGGTTACTAATATGAGTTAGATTAATAATAATATGATTAATAAGTATAGTAATTGTCGTTCTATCGACCATGGAAGCATAATATGGATAATAATATGAGTTAGCTTGATAATATTAAGAGTAATAAGTATAGTAATTGTCGTTCTATCGATCATATAAGCATAATATGGCGAATAATATGATTTAGATTGGTAATAATAAGAGTAATAAGTATAGTAATGGTCGTTCTATCGATCATATAAGCATAATATGGCTAATAATATGAATTAGATTGATAATAGTAAGAGTAATAAGTACAGTAATTGTCGTTCTATCGATCATATAAGCATAATATGGCGAATAATATGATTTAGATTGGTAATAATAAGAGTAATAAGTATAGTAATGGTCGTTCTATCGATCATATAAGCATAATATGGATAATAATATGAGTTAGCTTGATAATAATAAGAGTAATAAGTATAGTAATTGTCGTTCTATCGATCATATAAGCATAATATGGCTAATAATATGAATTAGATTGATAATAATAAGAGTAATAAGTATAGTAATTGTCGTTCTATCGATCATATAAGCATAATATGGCTAATAATATGAGTTAGATTGATAATAATAACAGTAATAAGTATAGTAATTGTCGTTCTATCGATCATGGAAGCATAATATGGCTAATAATATGAGTTAGATTGATAATAATAAGAGTAATAAGTATAGTAATTGCCGTTCTATCGACCGTATAAGCATAATATGGTTACTAATATGAGTTAGATTAATAATAATATGATTAATAAGTATAGTAATTGTCGTTCTATCGACCATGGAAGCATAATATGGATAATAATATGAGTTAGCTTGATAATAATAAGAGTAATAAGTATAGTAATTGTCGTTCTATCGATCATATAAGCATAATATGGCTAATAATATGAATTAGATTGATAATAATAAGAGTAATAACTATAGTAATTGTCGTTCTATCGATCATATAAGCATAATATGGCTAATAATATGAATTAGATTAATAATAATATGATTAATAAGTATAGTAATTGTCGTTCTATCGACCATGGAAGCATAATATGGCTAATAATATGAGTTAGATTGATAATAATAAGAGAAATAAATATAGTAATTGTCGTTCTATCGATCATATAAGCATAATATGGCTAATAATATGAGTTAGATTGATATTAATAAGAGAAATAGGTATAGTAATTGTCGTTCTATCGATCATATCTGCATAATATGGTTACTAAAATGAGTTAGATTAATAATAATATGACTAATAAGTATAGTAATTGTCGATCTATCGACCATGGAAGCATAATATGGCTAATAATATGAGTTAGATTGATAATAATAAGAGTAATAAATATAGTAATTGTCGTTCTATCGATCATATAAGCATAATATGGCGAATAATATGATTTAGATTGGTAATAATAAGAGTAATATGTATAGTAATTGTCGTTCTATCGATCATATAAGCATAATATGGCTAATAATATGAGTTAGATTGTATTAATAAGAGTAATAGGTATAGTAATTGTCGTTCTATCGATCATATCTGCATAATATGGTTACTAATATGAGTTAGATTAATAATAATATGACTAATAAGTATAGTAATTGTCGTTCTATCGACCATATAAGCATAATATGTTTACTAATATGAGTTAGATTAATAATAATATGATTAATAAGTATAGTAATTGTCGTTCTATCGACCATGGAAGCATAATATGGATAATAATATGAGTTAGCTTGATAATATTAAGAGTAATAAGTATAGTAATTGTCGTTCTATCGATCATATAAGCATAATATGGCGAATAATATGATTTAGATTGGTAATAATAAGAGTAATAAGTATAGTAATGGTCGTTCTATCGATCATATAAGCATAATATGGCTAATAATATGAATTAGATTGATAATAGTAAGAGTAATAAGTACAGTAATTGTCGTTCTATCGATCATATAAGCATAATATGGCGAATAATATGATTTAGATTGGTAATAATAAGAGTAATAAGTATAGTAATTGTCGTTCTATCGATCATATAAGCATAATATGGCGAATAATATGATTTAGATTGATAATAATAAGAGTAATAAGTATAGTAATTGTCGTTCTATCGATCATATCTGCACAATATGGTCAATAATATGAGTTAGATTAATAGTAATGAGTGTAATAAGTATAGTAATTGTCGTTCTATCGATCATATAAGCATAATATGGCTAATAATATGAGTTAGATTGATAATAATAACAGTAATAAGTATAGTAATTGTCGTTCTATCGATCATGGAAGCATAATATGGCTAATAATATGAGTTAGATTGATAATAATAAGAGTAATAAATATAGTAATTGCCGTTCTATCGACCATATAAGCATAATATGGCGAATAATATGAGTTAGATTAATATTAATAAGAGTAATGGGTATAGAAATTGTCGTTCTATGGATCAAATATGCATAATCTGGCTAATAATATGAGTTAGATTGATAATAATAAGAGTAATAAGTATAGTAATTATCGTTCTATCGATCATATAAGCATATTATGGCTAATAATATGAGTTAGA
This sequence comes from Megachile rotundata, assembly GCF_050947335.1. NCBI lineage: Eukaryota > Metazoa > Arthropoda > Insecta > Hymenoptera > Megachilidae > Megachile > Megachile rotundata. Next base: position 1,843 of record NW_027474043.1, on the reverse strand, counting down.
TTGATAATAATAACAGTAATAAGTATAGTAATTGTCGTTCCATCGACCATGGAAGCATAATATGGCTAATAATATGAGTTAGCTTGATAATAATAAGAGTAATAAGTATAGTAATTGTCGTTCTATCGATTATATCAGCATAATATGGCTAATAATATGATTTAGATTGATAATAATAAGAGTAATAAGTATAGTAATTGTCGTTCTATCGATCATATAAGCATAATATGGCTAATAATAAGAGTTAAATTGAGAATAATAACAGTAATAAGTATAGTAATTGTCGTTCTATCGATCATATAAGCATAATATGGCGAATAATATGATTTAGATTGATAATAATAAGAGTAATAAGTATAGTAATTGTCGTTCTATCGATCATATCTGCACAATATGGTCAATAATATGAGTTAGATTAATAGTAATGAGTGTAATAAGTATAGTAATTGTCGTTCTATCGATCATATAAGCATAATATGGCTAATAATATGAGTTAGATTGATAATAATAACAGTAATAAGTATAGTAATTGTCGTTCTATCGATCATGGAAGCATAATATGGCTAATAATATGAGTTAGATTGATAATAATAAGAGTAATAAGTATAGTAATTGCCGTTCTATCGACCATATAAGCATAATATGGTTACTAATATGAGTTAGATTAATAATAATATGATTAATAAGTATAGTAATTGTCGTTCTATCGACCATGGAAGCATAATATGGATAATAATATGAGTTAGCTTGATAATATTAAGAGTAATAAGTATAGTAATTGTCGTTCTATCGATCATATAAGCATAATATGGCGAATAATATGATTTAGATTGGTAATAATAAGAGTAATAAGTATAGTAATGGTCGTTCTATCGATCATATAAGCATAATATGGCTAATAATATGAATTAGATTGATAATAGTAAGAGTAATAAGTACAGTAATTGTCGTTCTATCGATCATATAAGCATAATATGGCGAATAATATGATTTAGATTGGTAATAATAAGAGTAATAAGTATAGTAATTGTCGTTCTATCGATCATATAAGCATAATATGGCGAATAATATGATTTAGATTGATAATAATAAGAGTAATAAGTATAGTAATTGTCGTTCTATCGATCATATCTGCACAATATGGTCAATAATATGAGTTAGATTAATAGTAATGAGTGTAATAAGTATAGTAATTGTCGTTCTATCGATCATATAAGCATAATATGGCTAATAATATGAGTTAGATTGATAATAATAACAGTAATAAGTATAGTAATTGTCGTTCTATCGATCATGGAAGCATAATATGGCTAATAATATGAGTTAGATTGATAATAATAAGAGTAATAAATATAGTAATTGCCGTTCTATCGACCATATAAGCATAATATGGCGAATAATATGAGTTAGATTAATATTAATAAGAGTAATGGGTATAGAAATTGTCGTTCTATGGATCAAATATGCATAATCTGGCTAATAATATGAGTTAGATTGATAATAATAAGAGTAATAAGTATAGTAATTATCGTTCTATCGATCATATAAGCATATTATGGCTAATAATATGAGTTAGATTGATAATAATAACAGTAATAAGTATAGTAATTGTCGTTCCATCGACCATGGAAGCATAATATGGCTAATAATATGAGTTAGCTTGATAATAATAAGAGTAATAAGTATAGTAATTGTCGTTCTATCGATTATATCAGCATAATATGGCTAATAATATGATTTAGATTGATAATAATAAGAGTAATAAGTATAGTAATTGTCGTTCTATCGATCATATAAGCATAATATGGCTAATAATATGATTTAGATTGATAATAATAAGAGT
>NW_027474042.1:0-98089 GCF_050947335.1 Megachile rotundata | reverse complement strand
AGCCATATTATGCTTAAATGATCGATAGAATGAGAATTACAATACTCACTACTCTTAGTATTATCACTCTAACTCATATTATTAGCCATATTATGCTTATATGATCGAGAGAACGACAATTACCATACTTATTACTCTTATTATTATCAATCTACCTCATATTATTAGCCTTATTATGCTTATATGATCGATAGAACGACAATTACTGTAGTTATTACTCTTATTACTATCAATCTAACTCATATTATTAGCCATATTATGCTTATATGATCGATAGAACGAGAATTACTATACTCACTACTCTTAGTATTATCAATCTAACTCATATTATTAGCCATATTATGGTTATATTATCGATAGAACGACAATTACTATACTTATTACTGTTATTATTATCAATCTAACTCATATTATTAGCCATATTATGCTTAAATGATCGATAGAATGAGAATTACAATACTCACTACTCTTAGTATTATCACTCTAACTCATATTATTAGCCATATTATGCTTATATGATCGAGAGAACGACAATTACTATACTTATTACTCTTATTATTATCAATCTAACTCATATTATTAGCCTTATTATGCTTATATGATCGATAGAACGACAATTACTGTAGTTATTACTCTTATTATTATCAATCTAACTCATATTATTAGCCATATTATGCTTATATGATCGATAGAACGAGAATTACTATACTCACTACTCTTAGTATTATCAATCTAACTCATATTATTAGCCATATTATACTTATATTATCGATAGAACGACAATTACTATACTTATTACTGTTATTATTATCAATCTAACTCATATTATTAGCCATATTATGCTTATATGATCGATAGAACGAGAATTACTATACTCACTACTCTTAGTATTATCAATCTAACTCATATTATTAGCCATATTATGCTTATATGATCGATAGAACGACAATTACTATACTTATTACTCTTATTATTATGAATCTAACTCATATTATTAACCATATTATGCCGATATGATCGATAGAACTACAATTACTATACTCATTACTCTTATTATTATCAATCTAACTCATATTATTAGCCATATTATGCTTATATGATGGATAGAACGAGAATTACTATACTCACTACTCTTAGTATTATCAATCTAACTCATATTATTAGCCATATTATGCTTATATTATCGATAGAACGACAATTACTATACTTATTACTGTTATTATTATCAATCTAACTCATATTATTAGCCATATTATGCTTAAATGATCGATAGAACGACAATTACTATACTTATTACTCTTATTATTATCAATCTAACTCGTATTATTAGCCATATTATGCTTACATGATCGATAGAACGGCAAATACTATACTTATTACTCTTATTATTATCAATCTATATCATATTATTAGTCATATTATGCTTATATGATCGATAGAACGACAATTACTATACTCACTACTCTTAGTATTATCAATCTAACTCATATTATTAGCCATATTATGCTTATATTATCGAAGAACGACAGTTACTATACTTATTACTGTTATTATTATCAATCTAACTCATATTATTAGCCATATTATGCTTATATGATCGATAGAATGAGAATTACTATACTCACTACTCTCAGTATTATCACTCTAACTCATATTATTAGCCTTATTATGCTTATATGATCGATAGAACGACAATTACTGTAGTTATTACTCTTATTATTATCAATCTAACTCATATTATTAGCCATATTATGCTTATATGATCGATAGAACGAGAACTACTATACTCACTACTCTTAGTATTATCAATCTAACTCATATTATTAGCCATATTATGCTTATATTATCGATAGAACGACAATTACTATACTTATTACTGTTATTATTATCAATCTGACTCATATTATTACCCATATTATGCTTAAATGATCGATAGAACGACAATTACTATACTTATTACTGTTATTATTATCAATCTAACTCATATTATTAGCCATATTATGCTTAAATGATCGATAGATCTACAATTACTATACTCATTACTCTTATTATTATCAATCTAACTCATATTATTAGCCATATTATGCTTATATGATCGATAGAACGACAATTACTATACTTATTACTCTTATTATTATCAATCTAACTCATATTATTAGCCATATTATGCTTATATGATCGATAGAACGAGAACTACTATACTCACTACTCTTAGTATTATCAATCTAACTCATATTATTAGCTATATTATGCTTAATATTATCGATAGAACGACAATTACTATACTTATTACTGTTATTATTATCAATCTGACTCATATTATTACCCATATTATGCTTAAATGATCGATAGAACGACAATTACTATACTTAGTACTGTTATTATTATCAATCTAACCCATATTATTAGCCATATTAAGCTTAAATGATCGATAGAATGAGAATTACTATACTCACTACTCTTAGTATTATCACTCTAACTCATATTATTAGCCTTATTATGCTTATATGATCGATAGAACGACAATTACTATACTTATTACTCTTATTACTATCAATCTAACTCATATTATTAGCCATATTATGCTTATATGATCGATAGAACGAGAATTACTATACTCACTACTCTTAGTATTATCAATCTAACTCATATTATTAGCCATATTATGCTTATATGATCGATAGAACGAGAATTACTATACTCACTACTCTTAGTATTATCAATCTAACTCATATTATTAGCCATATTATGCTTATATGATCGATAGAACGACAATTACTATACTTATTACTCTTATTATTATCAATCTAACTCATATTATTAGCCATATTATGCTTATATGATCGATAGAACGAGAACTACTATACTCACTACTCTTAGTATTATCAATCTAACTCATATTATTAGCTATATTATGCTTATATTATCGATAGAACGACCATTACTATACTTATTACTGTTATTATTATCAATCTGACTCATATTATTACCCATATTATGCTTAAATGATCGATAGAACGACAATTACTATACTTATTACTGTTATTATTATCAATCTAACTCATATTATTAGCCATATTATGCTTAAATGATCGATAGAATGAGAATTACTATACTCACTACTCTTAGTATTATCACTCTAACTCATATTATTAGCCTTATTATGCTTATATGATCGATAGAACGACAATTACTATACTTATTACTCTTATTACTATCAATCTAACTCATATTATTAGCCATATTATGCTTATATGATCGATAGAACGAGAATTACTATACTCACTACTCTTAGTATTATCAATCTAACTCATATTATTAGCCATATTATGGTTATATTATCGATAGAACGACAATTACTATACTTATTACTGTTATTATTATCAATCTAACTCATATTAATAGCCATATTATGCTTAAATGATCGATAGAATGAGAATTACAATACTCACTACTCTTAGTATTATCACTCTAACTCATATTATTAGCCATATTATGCTTATATGATCGAGAGAACGACAATTACCATACTTATTACTCTTATTATCATCAATCTAACTCATATTATTAGCCTTATTATGCTTATATGATCGATAGAACGACAATTACTGTAGTTATTACTCTTATTACTATCAATCTAACTCATATTATTAGCCATATTATGCTTATATGATCGATAGAACGAGAATTACTATGCTCACTACTCTTAGTATTATCAATCTAACTCATATTATTAGCCATATTATGGTTATATTATCGATAGAACGACAATTACTATACTTATTACTGTTATTATTATCAATCTAACTCATATTATTAGCCATATTATGCTTAAATGATCGATAGAATGAGAATTACAATACTCACTACTCTTAGTATTATCACTCTAACTCATATTATTAGCCATATTATGCTTATATGATCGAGAGAACGACAATTACTGTACTTATTACTCTTATTATTATCAATCTAACTCATATTATTAGCCTTATTATGCTTATATGATCGATAGAACGACAATTACTGTAGTTATTACTCTTATTATTATCAATCTAACTCATATTATTAGCCATATTATGCTTATATGATCGATAGAACGAGAATTACTATACTCACTACTCTTAGTATTATCAATCTAACTCATATTATTAGCCATATTATACTTATATTATCGATAGAACGACAATTACTATACTTATTACTGTTATTATTATCAATCTAACTCATATTATTATCCATATTATGCTTATATGATCGATAGAACGAGAATTACTATACTCACTACTCTTAGTATTATCAATCTAACTCATATTATTACCCATATTATGCTTAAATGATCGATAGAACGACAATTACTATACTTATTACTCTTATTATTATGAATCTAACTCATATTATTAACCATATTATGCCGATATGATCGATAGAACTACAATTACTATACTCATTACTCTTATTATTATCAATCTAACTCATATTATTAGCCATATTATGCTTATATGATGGATAGAACGAGAATTACTATACTCACTACTCTTAGTATTATCAATCTAACTCATATTATTAGCCATATTATGCTTATATTATCGATAGAACGACAATTACTGTTGTTATTACTCTTATTATTATCAATCTAACTCATATTATTAACCATATTATGCTTATATGATCGATAGAACGAGAACTACTATACTCACTACTCTTAGTATTATCAATCTAACTCATATTATTAGCCATATTATGCTTATATGATCGATAGAACGACAATTACTATACTCACTACTCTTAGTATTATCAATCTAACTCATATTATTAGCCATATTATGCTTATATTATCGAAGAACGACAGTTACTATACTTATTACTGTTATTATTATCAATCTAACTCATATTATTAGCCATATTATGCTTATATGATCGATAGAATGAGAATTACTATACTCACTACTCTCAGTATTATCACTCTAACTCATATTATTAGCCATATTATGCTTATATGATCGATAGAACGAGAATTACTATACTCACTACTCTTAGTATTATCAATCTAAATCATATTATTAGCCATATTATGCTTATATGATCGATAGAACGACAATTACTATACTCACTACTCTTAGTATTATCAATCTAACTCATATTATTAGCCATATTATGCTTATATTATCGATAGAACGACAATTACTATACTTATTACTGTTATTATTATCAATCTAACTCATATTATTAGCCATATTATGCTTAAATGATCGATAGAACGACAATTACTATACTTATTACTCTTATTATTATCAATCTAACTCGTATTATTAGCCATATTATGCTTACATGATCGATAGAACGACAAATACTATACTTATTACTCTGATTATTATCAATCTATATCATATTATTAGCCATATTATGCTTATATGATCGATAGAACGACAATTACTATACTCACTACTCTTAGTATTATCAATCTAACTCATATTATTAGCCATATTATGCTTATATGATCGATAGAATGAGAATTACTATACTCACTACTCTCAGTATTATCACTCTAACTCATATTATTAGCCTTATTATGCTTATATGATCGATAGAACGACAATTACTGTAGTTATTACTCTTATTATTATCAATCTAACTCATATTATTAGCCATATTATGCTTATATGATCGATAGAACGAGAATTACTATACGCACTACTCTTAGTATTATCAATCTAACTCATATTACTAGCCATATTATGGTTATATTATCGATAGAACGTCAATTACTATACTTATTACTGTTATTTTTATCAATCTAACTCATATTATTAGCCATATTATGCTTAAATGATCGATAGATCTACAATTACTATACCCATTACTCTTATTATTATCAATCTAACTCATATTATTAGCCATATTATGCTTATATGATCGATAGAACGAGAACTACTATACTCACTACTCTTAGTATTATCAATCTAACTCATATTATTAGCCATATTATGCTTATATTATCGATAGAACGACAATTACTATACTTATTACTGTTATTATTATCAATCTGACTCATATTATTACCCATATTATGCTTAAATGATCGATAGAACGACAATTACTATACTTATTACTGTTATTATTATCAATCTAACTCATATTATTAGCCATATTATGCTTAAATGATCGATAGATCTACAATTACTATACTCATTACTCTTATTATTATCAATCTAACTCATATTATTAGCCATATTATGCTTATATGATCGATAGAACGAGAATTACTATACTCACTACTCTTAGTATTATCAATCTAACTCATATTATTAGCCATATTATGCTTATATGATCGATAGAACGAGAATTACTATACTCACTACTCTTAGTATTATCAATCTAACTCATATTATTAGCCATATTATGCTTATATGATCGATAGAACGACAATTACTATACTTATTACTCTTATTATTATCAATCTAACTCATATTATTAGCCATATTATGCTTATATGATCGATAGAACGAGGACTACTATACTCACTACTCTTAGTATTATCAATCTAACTCATATTATTAGCCATATTATGGTTATATTATCGATAGAACGACAATTACTATACTTATTACTGTTATTATTATCAATCTAACTCATATTAATAGCCATATTATGCTTAAATGATCGATAGAATGAGAATTACAATACTCACTACTCTTAGTATTATCACTCTAACTCATATTATTAGCCATATTATGCTTATATGATCGAGAGAACGACAATTACTATACTTATTACTCTTATTATTATCAATCTAACTCATATTATTAGCCTTATTATGCTTATATGATCGATAGAACGACAATTACTGTAGTTATTACTCTTATTACAATCAATCTAACTCATATTATTAGCCATATTATGCTTATATGATCGATAGAACGAGAATTACTATACTCACTACTCTTAGTATTATCAATCTAACTCATATTATTAGCCATATTATGGTTATATTATCGATAGAACGACAATTACTATACTTATTACTGTTATTATTATCAATCTAACTCATATTATTAGCCATATTATGCTTAAATGATCGATAGAATGAGAATTACAATACTCACTACTCTTAGTATTATCACTCTAACTCATATTATTAGCCATATTATGCTTATATGATCGAGAGAACGACAATTACTATACTTATTACTCTTATTATTATCAATCTAACTCATATTATTAGCCTTATTATGCTTATATGATCGATAGAACGACAATTACTGTAGTTATTACTCTTATTATTATCAATCTAACTCATATTATTAGCCATATTATGCTTATATGATCGATAGAACGAGAATTACTAAACTCACTACTCTTAGTATTATCAATCTAACTCATATTATTAGCCATATTATACTTATATTATCGATAGAACGACAATTACTATACTTATTACTGTTATTATTATCAATCTAACTCATATTATTAGCCATATTATGCTTATATGATCGATAGAACGAGAATTACTATACTCACTACTCTTAGTATTATCAATCTAACTCATATTATTACCCATATTATGCTTAAATGATCGATAGAACGACAATTACTATACTTATTACTCTTATTATTATGAATCTAACTCATATTATTAACCATATTATGCCGATATGATCGATAGAACTACAATTACTATACTCATTACTCTTATTATTATCAATCTAACTCATATTATTAGCCATATTATGCTTATATGATGGATAGAACGAGAATTACTATACTCACTACTCTTAGTATTATCAATCTAACTCATATTATTAGCCATATTATGCTTATATTATCGATAGAACGACAATTACTATACTTATTACTCTTATTATTATCAATCTAACTCGTATTATTAGCCATATTATGCTTACATGATCGATAGAACGACAAATACTATACTTATTACTCTTATTATTATCAATCTATATCATATTATTAGCCATATTATGCTTATATGATCGATAGAACGACAATTACTATACTCACTACTCTTAGTATTATCAATCTAACTCATATTATTAGCCATATTATGCTTATATTATCGAAGAACGACAGTTACTATACTTATTACTGTTATTATTATCAATCTAACTCATATTATTAGCCATATTATGCTTATATGATCGATAGAATGAGAATTACTATACTCACTACTCTCAGTATTATCACTCTAACTCATATTATTAGCCTTATTATGCTTATATGATCGATAGAACGACAATTACTGTAGTTATTGCTCTTATTATTATCAATCTAACTCATATTATTAGCCATATTATGCTTATATGATCGATAGAACGAGAATTACTATACTCACTACTCTTAGTATTATCAATCTAACTCATATTACTAGCCATATTATGGTTATATTATCGATAGAACGACAATTACTATACTTATTACTGTTATTATTATCAATCTTACTCATATTATTAGCCATATTATGCTTAAATGATCGATAGATCTACAATTACTATACCCATTACTCTTATTATTATCAATCTAACTCATATTATTAGCCATATTATGCTTATATGATCGATAGAACGAGAACTACTATACTCACTACTCTTAGTATTATCAATCTAACTCATATTATTAGCCATATTATGCTTATATTATCGATAGAACGACAATTACTATACTTATTACTGTTATTATTATCAATCTGACTCATATTATTACCCATATTATGCTTAAATGATCGATAGAACGACAATTACTATACTTATTACTGTTATTATTATCAATCTAACTCATATTATTAGCCATAATATGCTTAAATGATCCATAGATCTACAATTACTATACTCATTACTCTTATTATTATCAATCTAACTCATATTATTAGCCATATTATGCTTATATGATCGATAGAACAAGAATTACTATACTCACTACTCTTAGTATTATCAATCTAACTCATATTATTAGCTATATTATGCTTATATTATCGATAGAACGACAATTACTATACTTATTACTGTTATTATTATCAATCTGACTCATATTATTACCCATATTATGCTTAAATGATCGATAGAACGACAATTACTATACTTATTGCTGTTATTATTATCAATTTAACTCATATTATTAGCCATATTATGCTTAAATGATCGATAGAATGAGAATTACTATACTCACTACTCTTAGTATTATCACTCTAACTCATATTATTAGCCTTATTATGCTTATATGATCGATAGAACGACAATTACTATACTTATTACTCTTATTACTATCAATCTAACTCATATTATTAGCCATATTATGCTTATATGATCGATAGAACGAGAATTACTATACTCACTACTCTTAGTATTATCAATCTAACTCATATTATTAGCCATATTATGGTTATATTATCGATAGAACGACAATTACTATACTTATTACTGTTATTATTATCAATCTAACTCATATTATTAGCCATATTATGCTTAAATGATCGATAGAATGAGAATTACTATACTCACTACTCTTAGTATTATCACTCTAACTCATATTATTAGCCATATTATGCTTATATGATCGATAGAACGAGAATTACTATACTCACTACTCTTAGTATTATCAATCTAACTCATATTATTAGCCATATTATGCTTATATGATCGATAGAACGACAATTACTATACTTATTACTCTTATTATTATCAATCTAACTCATATTATTAGCCATATTATGCTTATATGATCGATAGAACGAGAACTACTATACTCACTACTCTTAGTATTATCAATCTGACTCATATTATTAGCTATATTATGCTTATATTATCGATAGAACGACAATTACTATACTTATTACTGTTATTATTATCAATCTGACTCATATTATTACCCATATTATGCTTAAATGATCGATAGAACGACAATTACTATACTTATTACTGTTATTATTATCAATCTAACTCATATTATTAGCCATATTATGCTTAAATGATCGATAGAATGAGAATTACTATACTCACTACTCTTAGTATTATCACTCTAACTCATATTATTAGCCTTATTATGCTTATATGATCGATAGAACGACAATTACTGTAGTTATTACTCTTATTATTATCAATCTAACTCATATTATTAGCCATATTATGCTTATATGATCGATAGAATGAGAATTACTATACTCACTACTCTTAGTATTATCACTCTAACTCATACTATTAGCCTTATTATGCTTATATGATCGATAGAACGACAATTACTGTAGTTATTACTCTTATTATTATCAATCTAACTCATATTATTAGCCATATTATGCTTAAATGATCGATAGAATGAGAATTACTATACTCACTACTCTTAGTATTATCACTCTAACTCATATTATTAGCCTTATTATGCTTATATGATCGATAGAACGACAATTACTGTAGTTATTACTCTTATTATTATCAATCTAACTCATATTATTAGCCATATTATGCTTATATGATCGATAGAACGAGAATTACTATGCTCACTACTCTTAGTATTATCAATCTAACTCATATTATTAGCCATATTATGGTTATATTATCGATAGAACGACAATTACTATACTTATTACTGTTATTATTATCAATCTAACTCATATTATTAGCCATATTATGCTTAAATGATCGATAGAATGAGAATTACAATACTCACTACTCTTAGTATTATCACTCTAACTCATATTATTAGCCATATTATGCTTATATGATCGAAGAGAACGACAATTACTGTACTTATTACTCTTATTATTATCAATCTAACTCATATTATTAGCCTTATTATGCTTATATGATCGATAGAACGACAATTACTGTAGTTATTACTCTTATTATTATCAATCTAACTCATATTATTAGCCATATTATGCTTATATGATCGATAGAACGAGAATTACTATACTCACTACTCTTAGTATTATCAATCTAACTCATATTATTAGCCATATTATACTTATATTATCGATAGAACGACAATTACTATACTTATTACTGTTATTATTATCAATCTAACTCATATTATTATCCATATTATGCTTATATGATCGATAGAACGAGAATTACTATACTCACTACTCTTAGTATTATCAATCTAACTCATATTATTACCCATATTATGCTTAAATGATCGATAGAACGACAATTACTATACTTATTACTCTTATTATTATGAATCTAACTCATATTATTAACCATATTATGCCGATATGATCGATAGAACTACAATTACTATACTCATTACTCTTATTATTATCAATCTAACTCATATTATTAGCCATATTATGCTTATATGATGGATAGAACGAGAATTACTATACTCACTACTCTTAGTATTATCAATCTAACTCATATTATTAGCCATATTATGCTTATATTATCGATAGAACGACAATTACTGTTGTTATTACTCTTATTATTATCAATCTAACTCATATTATTAACCATATTATGCTTATATGATCGATAGAACGAGAACTACTATACTCACTACTCTTAGTATTATCAATCTAACTCATATTATTAGCCATATTATGCTTATATGATCGATAGAACGACAATTACTATACTCACTACTCTTAGTATTATCAATCTAACTCATATTATTAGCCATATTATGCTTATATTATCGAAGAACGACAGTTACTATACTTATTACTGTTATTATTATCAATCTAACTCATATTATTAGCCATATTATGCTTATATGATCGATAGAATGAGAATTACTATACTCACTACTCTCAGTATTATCACTCTAACTCATATTATTAGCCATATTATGCTTATATGATCGATAGAACGAGAATTACTATACTCACTACTCTTAGTATTATCGATCTAAATCATATTATTAGCCATATTATGCTTATATGATCGATAGAACGACAATTACTATACTCACTACTCTTAGTATTATCAATCTAACTCATATTATTAGCCATATTATGCTTATATTATCGATAGAACGACAATTACTATACTTATTACTGTTATTATTATCAATCTAACTCATATTATTAGCCATATTATGCTTAAATGATCGATAGAACGACAATTACTATACTTATTACTCTTATTATTATCAATCTAACTCGTATTATTAGCCATATTATGCTTACATGATCGATAGAACGACAAATACTATACTTATTACTCTTATTATTATCAATCTATATCATATTATTAGCCATATTATGCTTATATGATCGATAGAACGACAATTACTATACTCACTACTCTTAGTATTATCAATCTAACTCATATTATTAGCCATATTATGCTTATATGATCGATAGAATGAGAATTACTATACTCACTACTCTCAGTATTATCACTCTAACTCATATTATTAGCCTTATTATGCTTATATGATCGATAGAACGACAATTACTGTAGTTATTACTCTTATTATTATCAATCTAACTCATATTATTAGCCATATTATGCTTATATGATCGATAGAACGAGAATTACTATACGCACTACTCTTAGTATTATCAATCTAACTCATATTACTAGCCATATTATGGTTATATTATCGATAGAACGTCAATTACTATACTTATTACTGTTATTTTTATCAATCTAACTCATATTATTAGCCATATTATGCTTAAATGATCGATAGATCTACAATTACTATACCCATTACTCTTATTATTATCAATCTAACTCATATTATTAGCCATATTATGCTTATATGATCGATAGAACGAGAATTACTATACTCACTACTCTTAGTATTATCAATCTAGCTCATATTACTAGCCATATTATGGTTATATTATCGATAGAACGACAATTACTATACTTATTACTGTTATTATTATCAATCTAACTCATATTATTAGCCATATTATGCTTAAATGATCGATAGATCTACAATTACTATACCCATTACTCTTATTATTATCAATCTAACTCATATTATTAGCCATATTATGCTTATATGATCGATAGAACGAGAACTACTATACTCACTACTCTTAGTATTATCAATCTAACTCATATTATTAGCCATATTATGCTTATATTATCGATAGAACGACAATTACTATACTTATTACTGTTATTATTATCAATCTGACTCATATTATTACCCATATTATGCTTAAATGATCGATAGAACGACAATTACTATACTTATTACTGTTATTATTATCAATCTAACTCATATTATTAGCCATATTATGCTTAAATGATCCATAGATCTACAATTACTATACTCATTACTCTTATTATTATCAATCTAACTCATATTATTAGCCATATTATGCTTATATGATCGATAGAACAAGAATTACTATACTCACTACTCTTAGTATTATCAATCTAACTCATATTATTAGCTATATTATGCTTATATTATCGATAGAACGACAATTGCTATACTTATTACTGTTATTATTATCAATCTGACTCATATTATTACCCATATTATGCTTAAATGATCGATAGAACGACAATTACTATACTTATTGCTGTTATTATTATCAATTTAACTCATATTATTAGCCATATTATGCTTAAATGATCGATAGAATGAGAATTACTATACTCACTACTCTTAGTATTATCACTCTAACTCATATTATTAGCCTTATTATGCTTATATGATCGATAGAACGACAATTACTATACTTATTACTCTTATTACTATCAATCTAACTCATATTATTAGCCATATTATGCTTATATGATCGATACAACGAGAATTACTATACTCACTACTCTTAGTATTATCAATCTAACTCATATTATTAGCCATATTATGGTTATATTATCGATAGAACGACAATTACTATACTTATTACTGTTATTATTATCAATCTAACTCATATTATTAGCCATATTATGCTTAAATGATCGATAGAATGAGAATTACTATACTCACTACTCTTAGTATTATCACTCTAACTCATATTATTAGCCATATTATGCTTATATGATCGATAGAACGAGAATTACTATACTCACTACTCTTAGTATTATCAATCTAACTCATATTATTAGCCATATTATGCTTATATGATCGATAGAACGACAATTACTATACTTATTACTCTTATTATTATCAATCTAACTCATATTATTAGCCATATTATGCTTATATGATCGATAGAACGAGAACTACTATACTCACTACTCTTAGTATTATCAATCTGACTCATATTATTAGCTATATTATGCTTATATTATCGATAGAACGACAATTACTATACTTATTACTGTTATTATTATCAATCTGACTCATATTATTACCCATATTATGCTTAAATGATCGATAGAACGACAATTACTATACTTATTACTGTTATTATTATCAATCTAACTCATATTATTAGCCATATTATGCTTAAATGATCGATAGAATGAGAATTACTATACTCACTACTCTTAGTATTATCACTCTAACTCATATTATTAGCCTTATTATGCTTATATGATCGATAGAACGACAATTACTGTAGTTATTACTCTTATTATTATCAATCTAACTCATATTATTAGCCATATTATGCTTATATGATCGATAGAATGAGAATTACTATACTCACTACTCTTAGTATTATCACTCTAACTCATATTATTAGCCTTATTATGCTTATATGATCGATAGAACGACAATTACTGTAGTTATTACTCTTATTATTATCAATCTAACTCATATTAGCCATATTATGCTTATATGATCGATAGAACGAGAATTACTATACTCACTACTCTTAGTATTATCAATCTAACTCATATTACTAGCCATATTATGGTTATATTATCGATAGAACGACAATTACTATACTTATTACTGTTAATATTATCAATCTAACTCATATTATTAGCCATATTATGCTTAAATGATCGATAGAACTACAATTACTATACTCATTACTCTTATTATTATCAATCTAACTCATATTATTAGCCATATTATGCTTATATGATCGATAGAATGAGAATTACAATACTCACTACTCTTAGTATTATCACTCTAACTCATATTATTAGCCTTATTATGCTTAAATGATCGATAGATCTACAATTACTATACTTATTACTCTTATTACTATCAATCTAACTCATATTATTAGCCATATTATGCTTATATGATCGATAGAACGAGAATTACTATACTCATTACTCTTAGTATTATCAATCTAACTCATATTATTAGCCATATTATGCTTATATGATCGATAGAACGACAATTACTATACTTATTACTCTTATTATTATCAATCTAACTCATATTATTAGCCATATTATGCTTATATGATCGATAGAACGAGAACTACTATACTCACTACTCTTAGTATTATCAATCTAACTCATATTATTAGCTATATTATGCTTATATTATCGATAGAACGACAATTACTATACTTATTACTGTTATTATTATCAATCTGACTCATATTATTACCCATATTATGCTTAAATGATCGATAGAACGACAATTACTATACTTATTACTGTTATTATTATCAATCTAACTCATATTATTAGCCATATTATGCTTAAATGATCGATAGAATGAGAATTACTATACTCACTACTCTTAGTATTATCACTCTAACTCATATTATTAGCCTTATTATGCTTATATGATCGATAGAACGACAATTACTGTAGTTATTACTCTTATTATTATCAATCTAACTCATATTATTAGCCATATTATGCTTATATGATCGATAGAATGAGAATTACTATACTCACTACTCTTAGTATTATCACTCTAACTCATATTATTAGCCTTATTATGCTTATATGATCGATAGAACGACAATTACCGTAGTTATTACTCTTATTATTATCAATCTAACTCATATTATTAGCCATATTATGCTTATATGATCGATAGAACGAGAATTACTATACTCACTACTCTTAGTATTATCAATCTAACTCATATTACTAGCCATATTATGGTTATATTATCGATAGAACGACAATTACTATACTTATTACTGTTAATATTATCAATCTAACTCATATTATTAGCCATATTATGCTTAAATGATCGATAGAACTACAATTACTATACTCATTACTCTTATTATTATCAATCTAACTCATATTATTAGCCATATTATGCTTATATGATCGATAGAATGAGAATTACAATACTCACTACTCTTAGTATTATCACTCTAACTCATATTATTAGCCTTATTATGCTTAAATGATCGATAGATCTACAATTACTACACTCATTACTCTTATTAGTATCAATCTAACTCATATTATTAGCCATATTATGCTTAAATGATCGATAGAATGAGAATTACTATACTCACTACTCTTAGTATTATCACTCTAACTCATATTATTAGCCATATTATGCTTATATGATCGATAGAACGACAATTACTGTAGTTATTGCTCTTATTATTATCAATCTAACTCATATTATTAGCCATATTATGCTTATATGATCGATAGAACGAGAATTACTATACTCACTACTCTTAGTATTATCAATCTAACTCATATTACTAGCCATATTATGGTTATATTATCGATAGAACGACAATTACTATACTTATTACTGTTATTATTATCAATCTAACTCATATTATTAGCCATATTATGCTTAAATGATCGATAGATCTACAATTACTATACCCATTACTCTTATTATTATCAATCTAACTCATATTATTAGCCATATTATGCTTATATGATCGATAGAACGAGAACTACTATACTCACTACTCTTAGTATTATCAATCTAATTCATATTATTAGCCATATTATGCTTATATTATCGATAGAACGACAATTACTATACTTATTACTGTTATTATTATCAATCTGACTCATATTATTACCCATATTATGCTTAAATGATCGATAGAATGAGAATTACTATACTCACTACTCTTAGTATTATCACTCTAACTCATATTATTAGCCTTATTATGCTTATATGATCGATAGAACGACAATTACTATACTTATTACTCTTATTACTATCAATCTAACTCATATTATTAGCCATATTATGCTTATATGATCGATAGAACGAGAATTACTATACTCACTACTCTTAGTATTATCAATCTAACTCATATTATTAGCCATATTATGGTTATATTATCGATAGAACGACAATTACTATACTTATTACTGTTATTATTATCAATCTAACTCATATTAATAGCCATATTATGCTTAAATGATCGATAGAATGAGAATTACAATACTCACTACTCTTAGTATTATCACTCTAACTCATATTATTAGCCATATTATGCTTATATGATCGAGAGAACGACAATTACCATACTTATTACTCTTATTATCATCAATCTAACTCATATTATTAGCCTTATTATGCTTATATGATCGATAGAACGACAATTACTGTAGTTATTACTCTTATTACTATCAATCTAACTCATATTATTAGCCATATTATGCTTATATGATCGATAGAACGAGAATTACTATGCTCACTACTCTTAGTATTATCAATCTAACTCATATTATTAGCCATATTATGGTTATATTATCGATAGAACGACAATTACTATACTTATTACTGTTATTATTATCAATCTAACTCATATTATTAGCCATATTATGCTTAAATGATCGATAGAATGAGAATTACAATACTCACTACTCTTAGTATTATCACTCTAACTCATATTATTAGCCATATTATGCTTATATGATCGAGAGAACGACAATTACTGTACTTATTACTCTTATTATTATCAATCTAACTCATATTATTAGCCTTATTATGCTTATATGATCGATAGAACGACAATTACTGTAGTTATTACTCTTATTATTATCAATCTAACTCATATTATTAGCCATATTATGCTTATATGATCGATAGAACGAGAATTACTATACTCACTACTCTTAGTATTATCAATCTAACTCATATTATTAGCCATATTATACTTATATTATCGATAGAACGACAATTACTATACTTATTACTGTTATTATTATCAATCTAACTCATATTATTATCCATATTATGCTTATATGATCGATAGAACGAGAATTACTATACTCACTACTCTTAGTATTATCAATCTAACTCATATTATTACCCATATTATGCTTAAATGATCGATAGAACGACAATTACTATACTTATTACTCTTATTATTATGAATCTAACTCATATTATTAACCATATTATGCCGATATGATCGATAGAACTACAATTACTATACTCATTACTCTTATTATTATCAATCTAACTCATATTATTAGCCATATTATGCTTATATGATGGATAGAACGAGAATTACTATACTCACTACTCTTAGTATTATCAATCTAACTCATATTATTAGCCATATTATGCTTATATTATCGATAGAACGACAATTACTGTTGTTATTACTCTTATTATTATCAATCTAACTCATATTATTAACCATATTATGCTTATATGATCGATAGAACGAGAACTACTATACTCACTACTCTTAGTATTATCAATCTAACTCATATTATTAGCCATATTATGCTTATATGATCGATAGAACGACAATTACTATACTCACTACTCTTAGTATTATCAATCTAACTCATATTATTAGCCATATTATGCTTATATTATCGAAGAACGACAGTTACTATACTTATTACTGTTATTATTATCAATCTAACTCATATTATTAGCCATATTATGCTTATATGATCGATAGAATGAGAATTACTATACTCACTACTCTCAGTATTATCACTCTAACTCATATTATTAGCCATATTATGCTTATATGATCGATAGAACGAGAATTACTATACTCACTACTCTTAGTATTATCAATCTAAATCATATTATTAGCCATATTATGCTTATATGATCGATAGAACGACAATTACTATACTCACTACTCTTAGTATTATCAATCTAACTCATATTATTAGCCATATTATGCTTATATTATCGATAGAACGACAATTACTATACTTATTACTGTTATTATTATCAATCTAACTCATATTATTTGCCATATTATGCTTAAATGATCGATAGAACGACAATTACTATACTTATTACTCTTATTATTATCAATCTAACTCGTATTATTAGCCATATTATGCTTACATGATCGATAGAACGACAAATACTATACTTATTACTCTTATTATTATCAATCTATATCATATTATTAGCCATATTATGCTTATATGATCGATAGAACGACAATTACTATACTCACTACTCTTAGTATTATCAATCTAACTCATATTATTAGCCATATTATGCTTATATGATCGATAGAATGAGAATTACTATACTCACTACTCTCAGTATTATCACTCTAACTCATATTATTAGCCTTATTATGCTTATATGATCGATAGAACGACAATTACTGTAGTTATTACTCTTATTATTATCAATCTAACTCATATTATTAGCCATATTATGCTTATATGATCGATAGAACGAGAATTACTATACGCACTACTCTTAGTATTATCAATCTAACTCATATTACTAGCCATATTATGGTTATATTATCGATAGAACGTCAATTACTATACTTATTACTGTTATTTTTATCAATCTAACTCATATTATTAGCCATATTATGCTTAAATGATCGATAGATCTACAATTACTATACCCATTACTCTTATTATTATCAATCTAACTCATATTATTAGCCATATTATGCTTATATGATCGATAGAACGAGAACTACTATACTCACTACTCTTAGTATTATCAATCTAACTCATATTATTAGCCATATTATGCTTATATTATCGATAGAACGACAATTACTATACTTATTACTGTTATTATTATCAATCTGACTCATATTATTACCCATATTATGCTTAAATGATCGATAGAACGACAATTACTATACTTATTACTGTTATTATTATCAATCTAACTCATATTATTAGCCATATTATGCTTAAATGATCGATAGATCTACAATTACTATACTCATTACTCTTATTATTATCAATCTAACTCATATTATTAGCCATATTATGCTTATATGATCGATAGAACGAGAATTACTATACTCACTACTCTTAGTATTATCAATCTAACTCATATTATTAGCCATATTATGCTTATATGATCGATAGAACGAGAATTACTATACTCACTACTCTTAGTATTATCAATCTAACTCATATTATTAGCCATATTATGCTTATATGATCGATAGAACGACAATTACTATACTTATTACTCTTATTATTATCAATCTAACTCATATTATTAGCCATATTATGCTTATATGATCGATAGAACGAGGACTACTATACTCACTACTCTTAGTATTATCAATCTAACTCATATTATTAGCCATATTATGGTTATATTATCGATAGAACGACAATTACTATACTTATTACTGTTATTATTATCAATCTAACTCATATTAATAGCCATATTATGCTTAAATGATCGATAGAATGAGAATTACAATACTCACTACTCTTAGTATTATCACTCTAACTCATATTATTAGCCATATTATGCTTATATGATCGAGAGAACGACAATTACTATACTTATTACTCTTATTATTATCAATCTAACTCATATTATTAGCCTTATTATGCTTATATGATCGATAGAACGACAATTACTGTAGTTATTACTCTTATTACAATCAATCTAACTCATATTATTAGCCATATTATGCTTATATGATCGATAGAACGAGAATTACTATACTCACTACTCTTAGTATTATCAATCTAACTCATATTATTAGCCATATTATGGTTATATTATCGATAGAACGACAATTACTATACTTATTACTGTTATTATTATCAATCTAACTCATATTATTAGCCATATTATGCTTAAATGATCGATAGAATGAGAATTACAATACTCACTACTCTTAGTATTATCACTCTAACTCATATTATTAGCCATATTATGCTTATATGATCGAGAGAACGACAATTACTATACTTATTACTCTTATTATTATCAATCTAACTCATATTATTAGCCTTATTATGCTTATATGATCGATAGAACGACAATTACTGTAGTTATTACTCTTATTATTATCAATCTAACTCATATTATTAGCCATATTATGCTTAAATGATCGATAGAACGAGAATTACTATACTCACTACTCTTAGTATTATCAATCTAACTCATATTATTAGCCATATTATACTTATATTATCGATAGAACGACAATTACTATACTTATTACTGTTATTATTATCAATCTAACTCATATTATTAGCCATATTATGCTTATATGATCGATAGAACGAGAATTACTATACTCACTACTCTTAGTATTATCAATCTAACTCATATTATTACCCATATTATGCTTAAATGATCGATAGAACGACAATTACTATACTTATTACTCTTATTATTATGAATCTAACTCATATTATTAACCATATTATGCCGATATGATCGATAGAACTACAATTACTATACTCATTACTCTTATTATTATCAATCTAACTCATATTATTAGCCATATTATGCTTATATGATGGATAGAACGAGAATTACTATACTCACTACTCTTAGTATTATCAATCTAACTCATATTATTAGCCATATTATGCTTATATTATCGATAGAACGACAATTACTATACTTATTACTGTTATTATTATCAATCTAACTCATATTATTAGCCATATTATGCTTAAATGATCGATAGAACGACAATTACTATACTTATTACTCTTATTATTATCAATCTAACTCGTATTATTAGCCATATTATGCTTACATGATCGATAGAACGACAAATACCATACTTATTACTCTTATTATTATCAATCTATATCATATTATTAGCCATATTATGCTTATATGATCGATAGAACGACAATTACTATACTCACTACTCTTAGTATTATCAATCTAACTCATATTATTAGCCATATTATGCTTATATTATCGAAGAACGACAGTTACTATACTTATTACTGTTATTATTATCAATCTAACTCATATTATTAGCCATATTATGCTTATATGATCGATAGAATGAGAATTACTATACTCACTACTCTCAGTATTATCACTCTAACTCATATTATTAGCCTTATTATGCTTATATGATCGATAGAACGACAATTACTGTAGTTATTGCTCTTATTATTATCAATCTAACTCATATTATTAGCCATATTATGCTTATATGATCGATAGAACGAGAATTACTATACTCACTACTCTTAGTATTATCAATCTAACTCATATTACTAGCCATATTATGGTTATATTATCGATAGAACGACAATTACTATACTTATTACTGTTATTATTATCAATCTAACTCATATTATTAGCCATATTATGCTTAAATGATCGATAGATCTACAATTACTATACCCATTACTCTTATTATTATCAATCTAACTCATATTATTAGCCATATTATGCTTATATGATCGATAGAACGAGAACTACTATACTCACTACTCTTAGTATTATCAATCTAACTCATATTATTAGCCATATTATGCTTATATTATCGATAGAACGACAATTACTATACTTATTACTGTTATTATTATCAATCTGACTCATATTATTACCCATATTATGCTTAAATGATCGATAGAACGACAATTACTATACTTATTACTGTTATTATTATCAATCTAACTCATATTATTAGCCATATTATGCTTAAATGATCCATAGATCTACAATTACTATACTCATTACTCTTATTATTATCAATCTAACTCATATTATTAGCCATATTATGCTTATATGATCGATAGAACAAGAATTACTATACTCACTACTCTTAGTATTATCAATCTAACTCATATTATTAGCTATATTATGCTTATATTATCGATAGAACGACAATTACTATACTTATTACTGTTATTATTATCAATCTGACTCATATTATTACCCATATTATGCTTAAATGATCGATAGAACGACAATTACTATACTTATTGCTGTTATTATTATCAATTTAACTCATATTATTAGCCATATTATGCTTAAATGATCGATAGAATGAGAATTACTATACTCACTACTCTTAGTATTATCACTCTAACTCATATTATTAGCCATATTATGCTTATATGATCGATAGAACGAGAATTACTATACTCACTACTCTTAGTATTATCAATCTAACTCATATTATTAGCCATATTATGCTTATATGATCGATAGAACGACAATTACTATACTTATTACTCTTATTATTATCAATCTAACTCATATTATTAGCCATATTATGCTTATATGATCGATAGAACGAGAACTACTATACTCACTACTCTTAGTATTATCAATCTGACTCATATTATTAGCTATATTATGCTTATATTATCGATAGAACGACAATTACTATACTTATTACTGTTATTATTATCAATCTGACTCATATTATTACCCATATTATGCTTAAATGATCGATAGAACGACAATTACTATACTTATTACTGTTATTATTATCAATCTAACTCATATTATTAGCCATATTATGCTTAAATGATCGATAGAATGAGAATTACTATACTCACTACTCTTAGTATTATCACTCTAACTCATATTATTAGCCTTATTATGCTTATATGATCGATAGAACGACAATTACTGTAGTTATTACTCTTATTATTATCAATCTAACTCATATTATTAGCCATATTATGCTTATATGATCGATAGAATGAGAATTACTATACTCACTACTCTTAGTATTATCACTCTAACTCATATTATTAGCCTTATTATGCTTATATGATCGATAGAACGACAATTACTGTAGTTATTACTCTTATTATTATCAATCTAACTCATATTATTAGCCATATTATGCTTATATGATCGATAGAACGAGAATTACTATACTCACTACTCTTAGTATTATCAATCTAACTCATATTACTAGCCATATTATGGTTATATTATCGATAGAACGACAATTACTATACTTATTACTGTTAATATTATCAATCTAACTCATATTATTAGCCATATTATGCTTAAATGATCGATAGAACTACAATTACTATACTCATTACTCTTATTATTATCAATCTAACTCATATTATTAGCCATATTATGCTTATATGATCGATAGAATGAGAATTACAATACTCACTACTCTTAGTATTATCACTCTAACTCATATTATTAGCCTTATTATGCTTAAATGATCGATAGATCTACAATTACTATACTTATTACTCTTATTACTATCAATCTAACTCATATTATTAGCCATATTATGCTTATATGATCGATAGAACGAGAATTACTATACTCATTACTCTTAGTATTATCAATCTAACTCATATTATTAGCCATATTATGCTTATATGATCGATAGAACGACAATTACTATACTTATTACTCTTATTATTATCAATCTAACTCATATTATTAGCCATATTATGCTTATATGATCGATAGAACGAGAACTACTATACTCACTACTCTTAGTATTATCAATCTAACTCATATTATTAGCTATATTATGCTTATATTATCGATAGAACGACAATTACTATACTTATTACTGTTATTATTATCAATCTGACTCATATTATTACCCATATTATGCTTAAATGATCGATAGAACGACAATTACTATACTTATTACTGTTATTATTATCAATCTAACTCATATTATTAGCCATATTATGCTTAAATGATCGATAGAATGAGAATTACTATACTCACTACTCTTAGTATTATCACTCTAACTCATATTATTAGCCTTATTATGCTTATATGATCGATAGAACGACAATTACTGTAGTTATTACTCTTATTATTATCAATCTAACTCATATTATTAGCCATATTATGCTTAAATGATCGATAGAACTACAATTACTATACTCATTACTCTTATTATTATCAATCTAACTCATATTATTAGCCATATTATGCTTATATGATCGATAGAATGAGAATTACAATACTCACTACTCTTAGTATTATCACTCTAACTCATATTATTAGCCTTATTATGCTTAAATGATCGATAGATCTACAATTACTACACTCATTACTCTTATTAGTATCAATCTAACTCATATTATTAGCCATATTATGCTTAAATGATCGATAGAATGAGAATTACTATACTCACTACTCTTAGTATTATCACTCTAACTCATATTATTAGCCATATTATGCTTATATGATCGATAGAACGACAATTACTGTAGTTATTGCTCTTATTATTATCAATCTAACTCATATTATTAGCCATATTATGCTTATATGATCGATAGAACGAGAATTACTATACTCACTACTCTTAGTATTATCAATCTAACTCATATTACTAGCCATATTATGGTTATATTATCGATAGAACGACAATTACTATACTTATTACTGTTATTATTATCAATCTAACTCATATTATTAGCCATATTATGCTTAAATGATCGATAGATCTACAATTACTATACCCATTACTCTTATTATTATCAATCTAACTCATATTATTAGCCATATTATGCTTATATGATCGATAGAACGAGAACTACTATACTCACTACTCTTAGTATTATCAATCTAACTCATATTATTAGCCATATTATGCTTATATTATCGATAGAACGACAATTACTATACTTATTACTGTTATTATTATCAATCTGACTCATATTATTACCCATATTATGCTTAAATGATCGATAGAACGACAATTACTATACTTATTACTGTTATTATTATCAATCTAACTCATATTATTAGCCATATTATGCTTAAATGATCCATAGATCTACAATTACTATACTCATTACTCTTATTATTATCAATCTAACTCATATTATTAGCCATATTATGCTTATATGATCGATAGAACAAGAATTACTATACTCACTACTCTTAGTATTATCAATCTAACTCATATTATTAGCTATATTATGCTTATATTATCGATAGAACGACAATTACTATACTTATTACTGTTATTATTATCAATCTGACTCATATTATTACCCATATTATGCTTAAATGATCGATAGAACGACAATTACTATACTTATTGCTGTTATTATTATCAATTTAACTCATATTATTAGCCATATTATGCTTAAATGATCGATAGAATGAGAATTACTATACTCACTACTCTTAGTATTATCACTCTAACTCATATTATTAGCCTTATTATGCTTATATGATCGATAGAACGACAATTACTATACTTATTACTCTTATTACTATCAATCTAACTCATATTATTAGCCATATTATGCTTATATGATCGATAGAACGAGAATTACTATACTCACTACTCTTAGTATTATCAATCTAACTCATATTATTAGCCATATTATGGTTATATTATCGATAGAACGACAATTACTATACTTATTACTGTTATTATTATCAATCTAACTCATATTATTAGCCATATTATGCTTAAATGATCGATAGAATGAGAATTACTATACTCACTACTCTTAGTATTATCACTCTAACTCATATTATTAGCCATATTATGCTTATATGATCGATAGAACGAGAATTACTATACTCACTACTCTTAGTATTATCAATCTAACTCATATTATTAGCCATATTATGCTTATATGATCGATAGAACGACAATTACTATACTTATTACTCTTATTATTATCAATCTAACTCATATTATTAGCCATATTATGCTTATATGATCGATAGAACGAGAACTACTATACTCACTACTCTTAGTATTATCAATCTGACTCATATTATTAGCTATATTATGCTTATATTATCGATAGAACGACAATTACTATACTTATTACTGTTATTATTATCAATCTGACTCATATTATTACCCATATTATGCTTAAATGATCGATAGAACGACAATTACTATACTTATTACTGTTATTATTATCAATCTAACTCATATTATTAGCCATATTATGCTTAAATGATCGATAGAATGAGAATTACTATACTCACTACTCTTAGTATTATCACTCTAACTCATATTATTAGCCTTATTATGCTTATATGATCGATAGAACGACAATTACTGTAGTTATTACTCTTATTATTATCAATCTAACTCATATTATTAGCCATATTATGCTTATATGATCGATAGAATGAGAATTACTATACTCACTACTCTTAGTATTATCACTCTAACTCATATTATTAGCCTTATTATGCTTATATGATCGATAGAACGACAATTACTGTAGTTATTACTCTTATTATTATCAATCTAACTCATATTATTAGCCATATTATGCTTATATGATCGATAGAACGAGAATTACTATACTCACTACTCTTAGTATTATCAATCTAACTCATATTACTAGCCATATTATGGTTATATTATCGATCGAACGACAATTACTATACTTATTACTGTTAATATTATCAATCTAACTCATATTATTAGCCATATTATGCTTAAATGATCGATAGAACTACAATTACTATACTCATTACTCTTATTATTATCAATCTAACTCATATTATTAGCCATATTATGCTTATATGATCGATAGAATGAGAATTACAATACTCACTACTCTTAGTATTATCACTCTAACTCATATTATTAGCCTTATTATGCTTAAATGATCGATAGATCTACAATTACTATACTTATTACTCTTATTACTATCAATCTAACTCATATTATTAGCCATATTATGCTTATATGATCGATAGAACGAGAATTACTATACTCACTACTCTTAGTATTATCAATCTAACTCATATTATTAGCCATATTATGCTTATATGATCGATAGAACGACAATTACTATACTTATTACTCTTATTATTATCAATCTAACTCATATTATTAGCCATATTATGCTTATATGATCGATAGAACGAGAACTACTATACTCACTACTCTTAGTATTATCAATCTAACTCATATTATTAGCTATATTATGCTTATATTATCGATAGAACGACAATTACTATACTTATTACTGTTATTATTATCAATCTGACTCATATTATTACCCATATTATGCTTAAATGATCGATAGAACGACAATTACTATACTTATTACTGTTATTATTATCAATCTAACTCATATTATTAGCCATATTATGCTTAAATGATCGATAGAATGAGAATTACTATACTCACTACTCTTAGTATTATCAGTCTAACTCATATTATTAGCCTTATTATGCTTATATGATCGATAGAACGACAATTACTGTAGTTATTACTCTTATTATTATCAATCTAACTCATATTATTAGCCATATTATGCTTATATGATCGATAGAATGAGAATTACTATACTCACTACTCTTAGTATTATCACTCTAACTCATATTATTAGCCTTATTATGCTTATATGATCGATAGAACGACAATTACTGTAGTTATTACTCTTATTATTATCAATCTAACTCATATTATTAGCCATATTATGCTTATATGATCGATAGAACGAGAATTACTATACTCACTACTCTTAGTATTATCAATCTAACTCATATTACTAGCCATATTATGGTTATATTATCGATAGAACGACAATTACTATACTTATTACTGTTAATATTATCAATCTAACTCATATTATTAGCCATATTATGCTTAAATGATCGATAGAACTACAATTACTATACTCATTACTCTTATTATTATCAATCTAACTCATATTATTAGCCATATTATGCTTATATGATCGATAGAATGAGAATTACAATACTCACTACTCTTAGTATTATCACTCTAACTCATATTATTAGCCTTATTATGCTTAAATGATCGATAGATCTACAATTACTACACTCATTACTCTTATTAGTATCAATCTAACTCATATTATTAGCCATATTATGCTTAAATGATCGATAGAATGAGAATTACTATACTCACTACTCTTAGTATTATCACTCTAACTCATATTATTAGCCATATTATGCTTATATGATCGATAGAACGACAATTACTGTAGTTATTGCTCTTATTATTATCAATCTAACTCATATTACTAGCCATATTATGGTTATATTATCGATAGAACGACAATTACTATACTTATTACTGTTATTATTATCAATCTAACTCATATTATTAGCCATATTATGCTTAAATGATCGATAGATCTACAATTACTATACCCATTACTCTTATTATTATCAATCTAACTCATATTATTAGCCATATTATGCTTATATGATCGATAGAACGAGAACTACTATACTCACTACTCTTAGTATTATCAATCTAACTCATATTATTAGCCATATTATGCTTATATTATCGATAGAACGACAATTACTATACTTATTACTGTTATTATTATCAATCTGACTCATATTATTACCCATATTATGCTTAAATGATCGATAGAACGACAATTACTATACTTATTACTGTTATTATTATCAATCTAACTCATATTATTAGCCATATTATGCTTAAATGATCCATAGATCTACAATTACTATACTCATTACTCTTATTATTATCAATCTAACTCATATTATTAGCCATATTATGCTTATATGATCGATAGAACAAGAATTACTATACTCACTACTCTTAGTATTATCAATCTAACTCATATTATTAGCTATATTATGCTTATATTATCGATAGAACGACAATTACTATACTTATTACTGTTATTATTATCAATCTGACTCATATTATTACCCATATTATGCTTAAATGATCGATAGAACGACAATTACTATACTTATTGCTGTTATTATTATCAATTTAACTCATATTATTAGCCATATTATGCTTAAATGATCGATAGAATGAGAATTACTATACTCACTACTCTTAGTATTATCACTCTAACTCATATTATTAGCCTTATTATGCTTATATGATCGATAGAACGACAATTACTATACTTATTACTCTTATTACTATCAATCTAACTCATATTATTAGCCATATTATGCTTATATGATCGATAGAACGAGAATTACTATACTCACTACTCTTAGTATTATCAATCTAACTCATATTATTAGCCATATTATGGTTATATTATCGATAGAACGACAATTACTATACTTATTACTGTTATTATTATCAATCTAACTCATATTATTAGCCATATTATGCTTAAATGATCGATAGAATGAGAATTACTATACTCACTACTCTTAGTATTATCACTCTAACTCATATTATTAGCCATATTATGCTTATATGATCGATAGAACGAGAATTACTATACTCACTACTCTTAGTATTATCAATCTAACTCATATTATTAGCCATATTATGCTTATATGATCGATAGAACGACAATTACTATACTTATTACTCTTATTATTATCAATCTAACTCATATTATTAGCCATATTATGCTTATATGATCGATAGAACGAGAACTACTATACTCACTACTCTTAGTATTATCAATCTGACTCATATTATTAGCTATATTATGCTTATATTATCGATAGAACGACAATTACTATACTTATTACTGTTATTATTATCAATCTGACTCATATTATTACCCATATTATGCTTAAATGATCGATAGAACGACAATTACTATACTTATTACTGTTATTATTATCAATCTAACTCATATTATTAGCCATATTATGCTTAAATGATCGATAGAATGAGAATTACTATACTCACTACTCTTAGTATTATCACTCTAACTCATATTATTAGCCTTATTATGCTTATATGATCGATAGAACGACAATTACTGTAGTTATTACTCTTATTACTATCAATCTAACTCATATTATTAGCCATATTATGCTTATATGATCGATAGAACGAGAATTACTATACTCACTACTCTTAGTATTATCAATCTAACTCATATTATTAGCCATATTATGGTTATATTATCGATAGAACGACAATTACTATACTTATTACTGTTATTATTATCAATCTAACTCATATTATTAGCCATATTATGCTTAAATGATCGATAGAATGAGAATTACTATACTCACTACTCTTAGTATTATCACTCTAACTCATATTATTAGCCATATTATGCTTATATGATCGATAGAACGAGAATTACTATACTCACTACTCTTAGTATTATCAATCTAACTCATATTATTAGCCATATTATGCTTATATGATCGATAGAACGACAATTACTATACTTATTACTCTTATTATTATCAATCTAACTCATATTATTAGCCATATTATGCTTATATGATCGATAGAACGAGAACTACTATACTCACTACTCTTAGTATTATCAATCTGACTCATATTATTAGCTATATTATGCTTATATTATCGATAGAACGACAATTACTATACTTATTACTGTTATTATTATCAATCTGACTCATATTATTACCCATATTATGCTTATATGATCGATAGAACGACAATTACTGTAGTTATTACTCTTATTATTATCAATCTAACTCATATTATTAGCCATATTATGCTTATATGATCGATAGAATGAGAATTACTATACTCACTACTCTTAGTATTATCACTCTAACTCATATTATTAGCCTTATTATGCTTATATGATCGATAGAACGACAATTACTGTAGTTATTACTCTTATTATTATCAATCTAACTCATATTATTAGCCATATTATGCTTATATGATCGATAGAACGAGAATTACTATACTCACTACTCTTAGTATTATCAATCTAACTCATATTACTAGCCATATTATGGTTATATTATCGATCGAACGACAATTACTATACTTATTACTGTTAATATTATCAATCTAACTCATATTATTAGCCATATTATGCTTAAATGATCGATAGAACTACAATTACTATACTCATTACTCTTATTATTATCAATCTAACTCATATTATTAGCCATATTATGCTTATATGATCGATAGAATGAGAATTACAATACTCACTACTCTTAGTATTATCACTCTAACTCATATTATTAGCCTTATTATGCTTAAATGATCGATAGATCTACAATTACTATACTTATTACTCTTATTACTATCAATCTAACTCATATTATTAGCCATATTATGCTTATATGATCGATAGAACGAGAATTACTATACTCACTACTCTTAGTATTATCAATCTAACTCATATTATTAGCCATATTATGCTTATATGATCGATAGAACGACAATTACTATACTTATTACTCTTATTATTATCAATCTAACTCATATTATTAGCCATATTATGCTTATATGATCGATAGAACGAGAACTACTATACTCACTACTCTTAGTATTATCAATCTAACTCATATTATTAGCTATATTATGCTTATATTATCGATAGAACGACAATTACTATACTTATTACTGTTATTATTATCAATCTGACTCATATTATTACCCATATTATGCTTAAATGATCGATAGAACGACAATTACTATACTTATTACTGTTATTATTATCAATCTAACTCATATTATTAGCCATATTATGCTTAAATGATCGATAGAATGAGAATTACTATACTCACTACTCTTAGTATTATCAGTCTAACTCATATTATTAGCCTTATTATGCTTATATGATCGATAGAACGACAATTACTGTAGTTATTACTCTTATTATTATCAATCTAACTCATATTATTAGCCATATTATGCTTATATGATCGATAGAATGAGAATTACTATACTCACTACTCTTAGTATTATCACTCTAACTCATATTATTAGCCTTATTATGCTTATATGATCGATAGAACGACAATTACTGTAGTTATTACTCTTATTATTATCAATCTAACTCATATTATTAGCCATATTATGCTTATATGATCGATAGAACGAGAATTACTATACTCACTACTCTTAGTATTATCAATCTAACTCATATTACTAGCCATATTATGGTTATATTATCGATAGAACGACAATTACTATACTTATTACTGTTAATATTATCAATCTAACTCATATTATTAGCCATATTATGCTTAAATGATCGATAGAACTACAATTACTATACTCATTACTCTTATTATTATCAATCTAACTCATATTATTAGCCATATTATGCTTATATGATCGATAGAATGAGAATTACAATACTCACTACTCTTAGTATTATCACTCTAACTCATATTATTAGCCTTATTATGCTTAAATGATCGATAGATCTACAATTACTACACTCATTACTCTTATTAGTATCAATCTAACTCATATTATTAGCCATATTATGCTTAAATGATCGATAGAATGAGAATTACTATACTCACTACTCTTAGTATTATCACTCTAACTCATATTATTAGCCATATTATGCTTATATGATCGATAGAACGACAATTACTGTAGTTATTGCTCTTATTATTATCAATCTAACTCATATTATTAGCCATATTATGCTTATATGATCGATAGAACGAGAATTACTATACTCACTACTCTTAGTATTATCAATCTAACTCATATTACTAGCCATATTATGGTTATATTATCGATAGAACGACAATTACTATACTTATTACTGTTATTATTATCAATCTAACTCATATTATTAGCCATATTATGCTTAAATGATCGATAGATCTACAATTACTATACCCATTACTCTTATTATTATCAATCTAACTCATATTATTAGCCATATTATGCTTATATGATCGATAGAACGAGAACTACTATACTCACTACTCTTAGTATTATCAATCTAACTCATATTACTAGCCATATTATGGTTATATTATCGATAGAACGACAATTACTATACTTATTACTGTTAATATTATCAATCTAACTCATATTATTAGCCATATTATGCTTAAATGATCGATAGAACTACAATTACTATACTCATTACTCTTATTATTATCAATCTAACTCATATTATTAGCCATATTATGCTTATATGATCGATAGAATGAGAATTACAATACTCACTACTCTTAGTATTATCACTCTAACTCATATTATTAGCCTTATTATGCTTAAATGATCGATAGATCTACAATTACTATACCCATTACTCTTATTATTATCAATCTAACTCATATTATTAGCCATATTATGCTTATATGATCGATAGAACGAGAACTACTATACTCACTACTCTTAGTATTATCAATCTAACTCATATTACTAGCCATATTATGGTTATATTATCGATAGAACGACAATTACTATACTTATTACTGTTAATATTATCAATCTAACTCATATTATTAGCCATATTATGCTTAAATGATCGATAGAACTACAATTACTATACTCATTACTCTTATTATTATCAATCTAACTCATATTATTAGCCATATTATGCTTATATGATCGATAGAATGAGAATTACAATACTCACTACTCTTAGTATTATCACTCTAACTCATATTATTAGCCTTATTATGCTTATATGATCGATAGAACGACAATTACTGTAGTTATTACTCTTATTATTATCAATCTAACTCATATTATTAGCCATATTATGCTTATATGATCGATAGAACGAGAATTACTATACTCACTACTCTTAGTATTATCAATCTAACTCATATTACTAGCCATATTATGGTTATATTATCGATAGAACGACAATTACTATACTTATTACTGTTAATATTATCAATCTAACTCATATTATTAGCCATATTATGCTTAAATGATCGATAGAACTACAATTACTATACTCATTACTCTTATTATTATCAATCTAACTCATATTATTAGCCATATTATGCTTATATGATCGATAGAATGAGAATTACAATACTCACTACTCTTAGTATTATCACTCTAACTCATATTATTAGCCTTATTATGCTTAAATGATCGATAGATCTACAATTACTACACTCATTACTCTTATTAGTATCAATCTAACTCATATTATTAGCCATATTATGCTTAAATGATCGATAGAATGAGAATTACTATACTCACTACTCTTAGTATTATCACTCTAACTCATATTATTAGCCATATTATGCTTATATGATCGATAGAACGACAATTACTGTAGTTATTGCTCTTATTATTATCAATCTAACTCATATTACTAGCCATATTATGGTTATATTATCGATAGAACGACAATTACTATACTTATTACTGTTATTATTATCAATCTAACTCATATTATTAGCCATATTATGCTTAAATGATCGATAGATCTACAATTACTATACCCATTACTCTTATTATTATCAATCTAACTCATATTATTAGCCATATTATGCTTATATGATCGATAGAACGAGAACTACTATACTCACTACTCTTAGTATTATCAATCTAACTCATATTATTAGCCATATTATGCTTATATTATCGATAGAACGACAATTACTATACTTATTACTGTTATTATTATCAATCTGACTCATATTATTACCCATATTATGCTTAAATGATCGATAGAACGACAATTACTATACTTATTACTGTTATTATTATCAATCTAACTCATATTATTAGCCATATTATGCTTAAATGATCCATAGATCTACAATTACTATACTCATTACTCTTATTATTATCAATCTAACTCATATTATTAGCCATATTATGCTTATATGATCGATAGAACAAGAATTACTATACTCACTACTCTTAGTATTATCAATCTAACTCATATTATTAGCTATATTATGCTTATATTATCGATAGAACGACAATTACTATACTTATTACTGTTATTATTATCAATCTGACTCATATTATTACCCATATTATGCTTAAATGATCGATAGAACGACAATTACTATACTTATTGCTGTTATTATTATCAATTTAACTCATATTATTAGCCATATTATGCTTAAATGATCGATAGAATGAGAATTACTATACTCACTACTCTTAGTATTATCACTCTAACTCATATTATTAGCCTTATTATGCTTATATGATCGATAGAACGACAATTACTATACTTATTACTCTTATTACTATCAATCTAACTCATATTATTAGCCATATTATGCTTATATGATCGATAGAACGAGAATTACTATACTCACTACTCTTAGTATTATCAATCTAACTCATATTATTAGCCATATTATGGTTATATTATCGATAGAACGACAATTACTATACTTATTACTGTTATTATTATCAATCTAACTCATATTATTAGCCATATTATGCTTAAATGATCGATAGAATGAGAATTACTATACTCACTACTCTTAGTATTATCACTCTAACTCATATTATTAGCCATATTATGCTTATATGATCGATAGAACGAGAATTACTATACTCACTACTCTTAGTATTATCAATCTAACTCATATTATTAGCCATATTATGCTTATATGATCGATAGAACGACAATTACTATACTTATTACTCTTATTATTATCAATCTAACTCATATTATTAGCCATATTATGCTTATATGATCGATAGAACGAGAACTACTATACTCACTACTCTTAGTATTATCAATCTGACTCATATTATTAGCTATATTATGCTTATATTATCGATAGAACGACAATTACTATACTTATTACTGTTATTATTATCAATCTGACTCATATTATTACCCATATTATGCTTAAATGATCGATAGAACGACAATTACTATACTTATTACTGTTATTATTATCAATCTAACTCATATTATTAGCCATATTATGCTTAAATGATCGATAGAATGAGAATTACTATACTCACTACTCTTAGTATTATCACTCTAACTCATATTATTAGCCTTATTATGCTTATATGATCGATAGAACGACAATTACTGTAGTTATTACTCTTATTATTATCAATCTAACTCATATTATTAGCCATATTATGCTTATATGATCGATAGAATGAGAATTACTATACTCACTACTCTTAGTATTATCACTCTAACTCATATTATTAGCCTTATTATGCTTATATGATCGATAGAACGACAATTACTGTAGTTATTACTCTTATTATTATCAATCTAACTCATATTATTAGCCATATTATGCTTATATGATCGATAGAACGAGAATTACTATACTCACTACTCTTAGTATTATCAATCTAACTCATATTACTAGCCATATTATGGTTATATTATCGATCGAACGACAATTACTATACTTATTACTGTTAATATTATCAATCTAACTCATATTATTAGCCATATTATGCTTAAATGATCGATAGAACTACAATTACTATACTCATTACTCTTATTATTATCAATCTAACTCATATTATTAGCCATATTATGCTTATATGATCGATAGAATGAGAATTACAATACTCACTACTCTTAGTATTATCACTCTAACTCATATTATTAGCCTTATTATGCTTAAATGATCGATAGATCTACAATTACTATACTTATTACTCTTATTACTATCAATCTAACTCATATTATTAGCCATATTATGCTTATATGATCGAT
This sequence comes from Megachile rotundata, assembly GCF_050947335.1. Classification (NCBI taxonomy): domain Eukaryota; kingdom Metazoa; phylum Arthropoda; class Insecta; order Hymenoptera; family Megachilidae; genus Megachile; species Megachile rotundata. The sequence goes on along the minus strand of NW_027474042.1, from coordinate 60,803 downwards.
AGAACGAGAATTACTATACTCACTACTCTTAGTATTATCAATCTAACTCATATTATTAGCCATATTATGCTTATATGATCGATAGAACGACAATTACTATACTTATTACTCTTATTATTATCAATCTAACTCATATTATTAGCCATATTATGCTTATATGATCGATAGAACGAGAACTACTATACTCACTACTCTTAGTATTATCAATCTAACTCATATTATTAGCTATATTATGCTTATATTATCGATAGAACGACAATTACTATACTTATTACTGTTATTATTATCAATCTGACTCATATTATTACCCATATTATGCTTAAATGATCGATAGAACGACAATTACTATACTTATTACTGTTATTATTATCAATCTAACTCATATTATTAGCCATATTATGCTTAAATGATCGATAGAATGAGAATTACTATACTCACTACTCTTAGTATTATCAGTCTAACTCATATTATTAGCCTTATTATGCTTATATGATCGATAGAACGACAATTACTGTAGTTATTACTCTTATTATTATCAATCTAACTCATATTATTAGCCATATTATGCTTATATGATCGATAGAATGAGAATTACTATACTCACTACTCTTAGTATTATCACTCTAACTCATATTATTAGCCTTATTATGCTTATATGATCGATAGAACGACAATTACTGTAGTTATTACTCTTATTATTATCAATCTAACTCATATTATTAGCCATATTATGCTTATATGATCGATAGAACGAGAATTACTATACTCACTACTCTTAGTATTATCAATCTAACTCATATTACTAGCCATATTATGGTTATATTATCGATAGAACGACAATTACTATACTTATTACTGTTAATATTATCAATCTAACTCATATTATTAGCCATATTATGCTTAAATGATCGATAGAACTACAATTACTATACTCATTACTCTTATTATTATCAATCTAACTCATATTATTAGCCATATTATGCTTATATGATCGATAGAATGAGAATTACAATACTCACTACTCTTAGTATTATCACTCTAACTCATATTATTAGCCTTATTATGCTTAAATGATCGATAGATCTACAATTACTACACTCATTACTCTTATTAGTATCAATCTAACTCATATTATTAGCCATATTATGCTTAAATGATCGATAGAATGAGAATTACTATACTCACTACTCTTAGTATTATCACTCTAACTCATATTATTAGCCATATTATGCTTATATGATCGATAGAACGACAATTACTGTAGTTATTGCTCTTATTATTATCAATCTAACTCATATTATTAGCCATATTATGCTTATATGATCGATAGAACGAGAATTACTATACTCACTACTCTTAGTATTATCAATCTAACTCATATTACTAGCCATATTATGGTTATATTATCGATAGAACGACAATTACTATACTTATTACTGTTATTATTATCAATCTAACTCATATTATTAGCCATATTATGCTTAAATGATCGATAGATCTACAATTACTATACCCATTACTCTTATTATTATCAATCTAACTCATATTATTAGCCATATTATGCTTATATGATCGATAGAACGAGAACTACTATACTCACTACTCTTAGTATTATCAATCTAACTCATATTACTAGCCATATTATGGTTATATTATCGATAGAACGACAATTACTATACTTATTACTGTTAATATTATCAATCTAACTCATATTATTAGCCATATTATGCTTAAATGATCGATAGAACTACAATTACTATACTCATTACTCTTATTATTATCAATCTAACTCATATTATTAGCCATATCATGCTTATATGATCGATAGAATGAGAATTACAATACTCACTACTCTTAGTATTATCACTCTAACTCATATTATTAGCCTTATTATGCTTAAATGATCGATAGATCTACAATTACTATACTTATTACTCTTATTACTATCAATCTAACTCATATTATTAGCCATATTATGCTTATATGATCGATAGAACGAGAATTACTATACTCATTACTCTTAGTATTATCAATCTAACTCATATTATTAGCCATATTATGCTTATATGATCGATAGAACGACAATTACTATACTTATTACTCTTATTATTATCAATCTAACTCATATTATTAGCCATATTATGCTTATATGATCGATAGAACGAGAACTACTATACTCACTACTCTTAGTATTATCAATCTAACTCATATTATTAGCTATATTATGCTTATATTATCGATAGAACGACAATTACTATACTTATTACTGTTATTATTATCAATCTGACTCATATTATTACCCATATTATGCTTAAATGATCGATAGAACGACAATTACTATACTTATTACTGTTATTAATATCAATCTAACTCATATTATTAGCCATATTATGCTTAAATGATCGATAGAATGAGAATTACTATACTCACTACTCTTAGTATTATCACTCTAACTCATATTATTAGCCTTATTATGCTTATATGATCGATAGAACGACAATTACTGTAGTTATTACTCTTATTATTATCAATCTAACTCATATTATTAGCCATATTATGCTTAAATGATCGATAGAACTACAATTACTATACTCATTACTCTTATTATTATCAATCTAACTCATATTATTAGCCATATTATGCTTATATGATCGATAGAATGAGAATTACAATACTCACTACTCTTAGTATTATCACTCTAACTCATATTATTAGCCTTATTATGCTTAAATGATCGATAGATCTACAATTACTACACTCATTACTCTTATTAGTATCAATCTAACTCATATTATTAGCCATATTATGCTTAAATGATCGATAGAATGAGAATTACTATACTCACTACTCTTAGTATTATCACTCTAACTCATATTATTAGCCATATTATGCTTATATGATCGATAGAACGACAATTACTGTAGTTATTGCTCTTATTATTATCAATCTAACTCATATTATTAGCCATATTATGCTTATATGATCGATAGAACGAGAATTACTATACTCACTACTCTTAGTATTATCAATCTAACTCATATTACTAGCCATATTATGGTTATATTATCGATAGAACGACAATTACTATACTTATTACTGTTATTATTATCAATCTAACTCATATTATTAGCCATATTATGCTTAAATGATCGATAGATCTACAATTACTATACCCATTACTCTTATTATTATCAATCTAACTCATATTATTAGCCATATTATGCTTATATGATCGATAGAACGAGAACTACTATACTCACTACTCTTAGTATTATCAATCTAACTCATATTATTAGCCATATTATGCTTATATTATCGATAGAACGACAATTACTATACTTATTACTGTTATTATTATCAATCTGACTCATATTATTACCCATATTATGCTTAAATGATCGATAGAACGACAATTACTATACTTATTACTGTTATTATTATCAATCTAACTCATATTATTAGCCATATTATGCTTAAATGATCCATAGATCTACAATTACTATACTCATTACTCTTATTATTATCAATCTAACTCATATTATTAGCCATATTATGCTTATATGATCGATAGAACAAGAATTACTATACTCACTACTCTTAGTATTATCAATCTAACTCATATTATTAGCTATATTATGCTTATATTATCGATAGAACGACAATTACTATACTTATTACTGTTATTATTATCAATCTGACTCATATTATTACCCATATTATGCTTAAATGATCGATAGAACGACAATTACTATACTTATTGCTGTTATTATTATCAATTTAACTCATATTATTAGCCATATTATGCTTAAATGATCGATAGAATGAGAATTACTATACTCACTACTCTTAGTATTATCACTCTAACTCATATTATTAGCCTTATTATGCTTATATGATCGATAGAACGACAATTACTATACTTATTACTCTTATTACTATCAATCTAACTCATATTATTAGCCATATTATGCTTATATGATCGATAGAACGAGAACTACTATACTCACTACTCTTAGTATTATCAATCTAACTCATATTATTAGCCATATTATGGTTATATTATCGATAGAACGACAATTACTATACTTATTACTGTTATTATTATCAATCTAACTCATATTATTAGCCATATTATGCTTAAATGATCGATAGAATGAGAATTACTATACTCACTACTCTTAGTATTATCACTCTAACTCATATTATTAGCCATATTATGCTTATATGATCGATAGAACGAGAATTACTATACTCACTACTCTTAGTATTATCAATCTAACTCATATTATTAGCCATATTATGCTCATATGATCGATAGAACGACAATTACTATACTTATTACTCTTATTATTATCAATCTAACTCATATTATTAGCCATATTATGCTTATATGATCGATAGAACGAGAACTACTATACTCACTACTCTTAGTATTATCAATCTGACTCATATTATTAGCTATATTATGCTTATATTATCGATAGAACGACAATTACTATACTTATTACTGTTATTATTATCAATCTGACTCATATTATTACCCATATTATGCTTAAATGATCGATAGAACGACAATTACTATACTTATTACTGTTATTATTATCAATCTAACTCATATTATTAGCCATATTATGCTTAAATGATCGATAGAATGAGAATTACTATACTCACTACTCTTAGTATTATCACTCTAACTCATATTATTAGCCTTATTATGCTTATATGATCGATAGAACGACAATTACTGTAGTTATTACTCTTATTATTATCAATCTAACTCATATTATTAGCCATATTATGCTTATATGATCGATAGAATGAGAATTACTATACTCACTACTCTTAGTATTATCACTCTAACTCATATTATTAGCCTTATTATGCTTATATGATCGATAGAACGACAATTACTGTAGTTATTACTCTTATTATTATCAATCTAACTCATATTATTAGCCATATTATGCTTATATGATCGATAGAACGAGAATTACTATACTCACTACTCTTAGTATTATCAATCTAACTCATATTACTAGCCATATTATGGTTATATTATCGATCGAACGACAATTACTATACTTATTACTGTTAATATTATCAATCTAACTCATATTATTAGCCATATTATGCTTAAATGATCGATAGAACTACAATTACTATACTCATTACTCTTATTATTATCAATCTAACTCATATTATTAGCCATATTATGCTTATATGATCGATAGAATGAGAATTACAATACTCACTACTCTTAGTATTATCACTCTAACTCATATTATTAGCCTTATTATGCTTAAATGATCGATAGATCTACAATTACTATACTTATTACTCTTATTACTATCAATCTAACTCATATTATTAGCCATATTATGCTTATATGATCGATAGAACGAGAATTACTATACTCACTACTCTTAGTATTATCAATCTAACTCATATTATTAGCCATATTATGCTTATATGATCGATAGAACGACAATTACTATACTTATTACTCTTATTATTATCAATCTAACTCATATTATTAGCCATATTATGCTTATATGATCGATAGAACGAGAACTACTATACTCACTACTCTTAGTATTATCAATCTAACTCATATTATTAGCTATATTATGCTTATATTATCGATAGAACGACAATTACTATACTTATTACTGTTATTATTATCAATCTGACTCATATTATTACCCATATTATGCTTAAATGATCGATAGAACGACAATTACTATACTTATTACTGTTATTATTATCAATCTAACTCATATTATTAGCCATATTATGCTTAAATGATCGATAGAATGAGAATTACTATACTCACTACTCTTAGTATTATCAGTCTAACTCATATTATTAGCCTTATTATGCTTATATGATCGATAGAACGACAATTACTGTAGTTATTACTCTTATTATTATCAATCTAACTCATATTATTAGCCATATTATGCTTATATGATCGATAGAATGAGAATTACTATACTCACTACTCTTAGTATTATCACTCTAACTCATATTATTAGCCTTATTATGCTTATATGATCGATAGAACGACAATTACTGTAGTTATTACTCTTATTATTATCAATCTAACTCATATTATTAGCCATATTATGCTTATATGATCGATAGAACGAGAATTACTATACTCACTACTCTTAGTATTATCAATCTAACTCATATTACTAGCCATATTATGGTTATATTATCGATAGAACGACAATTACTATACTTATTACTGTTAATATTATCAATCTAACTCATATTATTAGCCATATTATGCTTAAATGATCGATAGAACTACAATTACTATACTCATTACTCTTATTATTATCAATCTAACTCATATTATTAGCCATATTATGCTTATATGATCGATAGAATGAGAATTACAATACTCACTACTCTTAGTATTATCACTCTAACTCATATTATTAGCCTTATTATGCTTAAATGATCGATAGATCTACAATTACTACACTCATTACTCTTATTAGTATCAATCTAACTCATATTATTAGCCATATTATGCTTAAATGATCGATAGAATGAGAATTACTATACTCACTACTCTTAGTATTATCACTCTAACTCATATTATTAGCCATATTATGCTTATATGATCGATAGAACGACAATTACTGTAGTTATTGCTCTTATTATTATCAATCTAACTCATATTATTAGCCATATTATGCTTATATGATCGATAGAACGAGAATTACTATACTCACTACTCTTAGTATTATCAATCTAACTCATATTACTAGCCATATTATGGTTATATTATCGATAGAACGACAATTACTATACTTATTACTGTTATTATTATCAATCTAACTCATATTATTAGCCATATTATGCTTAAATGATCGATAGATCTACAATTACTATACCCATTACTCTTATTATTATCAATCTAACTCATATTATTAGCCATATTATGCTTATATGATCGATAGAACGAGAACTACTATACTCACTACTCTTAGTATTATCAATCTAACTCATATTATTAGCCATATTATGCTTATATTATCGATAGAACGACAATTACTATACTTATTACTGTTATTATTATCAATCTGACTCATATTATTACCCATATTATGCTTAAATGATCGATAGAACGACAATTACTATACTTATTACTGTTATTATTATCAATCTAACTCATATTATTAGCCATATTATGCTTAAATGATCCATAGATCTACAATTACTATACTCATTACTCTTATTATTATCAATCTAACTCATATTATTAGCCATATTATGCTTATATGATCGATAGAACAAGAATTACTATACTCACTACTCTTAGTATTATCAATCTAACTCATATTATTAGCTATATTATGCTTATATTATCGATAGAACGACAATTACTATACTTATTACTGTTATTATTATCAATCTGACTCATATTATTACCCATATTATGCTTAAATGATCGATAGAACGACAATTACTATACTTATTACTGTTATTATTATCAATCTAACTCATATTATTAGCCATATTATGCTTAAATGATCGATAGAATGAGAATTACTATACTCACTACTCTTAGTATTATCACTCTAACTCATATTATTAGCCTTATTATGCTTATATGATCGATAGAACGACAATTACTGTAGTTATTACTCTTATTATTATCAATCTAACTCATATTATTAGCCATATTATGCTTATATGATCGATAGAATGAGAATTACTATACTCACTACTCTTAGTATTATCACTCTAACTCATATTATTAGCCTTATTATGCTTATATGATCGATAGAACGACAATTACTGTAGTTATTACTCTTATTATTATCAATCTAACTCATATTATTAGCCATATTATGCTTATATGATCGATAGAACGAGAATTACTATACTCACTACTCTTAGTATTATCAATCTAACTCATATTACTAGCCATATTATGGTTATATTATCGATCGAACGACAATTACTATACTTATTACTGTTAATATTATCAATCTAACTCATATTATTAGCCATATTATGCTTAAATGATCGATAGAACTACAATTACTATACTCATTACTCTTATTATTATCAATCTAACTCATATTATTAGCCATATTATGCTTATATGATCGATAGAATGAGAATTACAATACTCACTACTCTTAGTATTATCACTCTAACTCATATTATTAGCCTTATTATGCTTAAATGATCGATAGATCTACAATTACTATACTTATTACTCTTATTACTATCAATCTAACTCATATTATTAGCCATATTATGCTTATATGATCGATAGAACGAGAATTACTATACTCACTACTCTTAGTATTATCAATCTAACTCATATTATTAGCCATATTATGCTTATATGATCGATAGAACGACAATTACTATACTTATTACTCTTATTATTATCAATCTAACTCATATTATTAGCCATATTATGCTTATATGATCGATAGAACGAGAACTACTATACTCACTACTCTTAGTATTATCAATCTAACTCATATTATTAGCTATATTATGCTTATATTATCGATAGAACGACAATTACTATACTTATTACTGTTATTATTATCAATCTGACTCATATTATTACCCATATTATGCTTAAATGATCGATAGAACGACAATTACTATACTTATTACTGTTATTATTATCAATCTAACTCATATTATTAGCCATATTATGCTTAAATGATCGATAGAATGAGAATTACTATACTCACTACTCTTAGTATTATCAGTCTAACTCATATTATTAGCCTTATTATGCTTATATGATCGATAGAACGACAATTACTGTAGTTATTACTCTTATTATTATCAATCTAACTCATATTATTAGCCATATTATGCTTATATGATCGATAGAATGAGAATTACTATACTCACTACTCTTAGTATTATCACTCTAACTCATATTATTAGCCTTATTATGCTTATATGATCGATAGAACGACAATTACTGTAGTTATTACTCTTATTATTATCAATCTAACTCATATTATTAGCCATATTATGCTTATATGATCGATAGAACGAGAATTACTATACTCACTACTCTTAGTATTATCAATCTAACTCATATTACTAGCCATATTATGGTTATATTATCGATAGAACGACAATTACTATACTTATTACTGTTAATATTATCAATCTAACTCATATTATTAGCCATATTATGCTTAAATGATCGATAGAACTACAATTACTATACTCATTACTCTTATTATTATCAATCTAACTCATATTATTAGCCATATTATGCTTATATGATCGATAGAATGAGAATTACAATACTCACTACTCTTAGTATTATCACTCTAACTCATATTATTAGCCTTATTATGCTTAAATGATCGATAGATCTACAATTACTACACTCATTACTCTTATTAGTATCAATCTAACTCATATTATTAGCCATATTATGCTTAAATGATCGATAGAATGAGAATTACTATACTCACTACTCTTAGTATTATCACTCTAACTCATATTATTAGCCATATTATGCTTATATGATCGATAGAACGACAATTACTGTAGTTATTGCTCTTATTATTATCAATCTAACTCATATTATTAGCCATATTATGCTTATATGATCGATAGAACGAGAATTACTATACTCACTACTCTTAGTATTATCAATCTAACTCATATTACTAGCCATATTATGGTTATATTATCGATAGAACGACAATTACTATACTTATTACTGTTATTATTATCAATCTAACTCATATTATTAGCCATATTATGCTTAAATGATCGATAGATCTACAATTACTATACCCATTACTCTTATTATTATCAATCTAACTCATATTATTAGCCATATTATGCTTATATGATCGATAGAACGAGAACTACTATACTCACTACTCTTAGTATTATCAATCTAACTCATATTATTAGCCATATTATGCTTATATTATCGATAGAACGACAATTACTATACTTATTACTGTTATTATTATCAATCTGACTCATATTATTACCCATATTATGCTTAAATGATCGATAGAACGACAATTACTATACTTATTACTGTTATTATTATCAATCTAACTCATATTATTAGCCATATTATGCTTAAATGATCCATAGATCTACAATTACTATACTCATTACTCTTATTATTATCAATCTAACTCATATTATTAGCCATATTATGCTTATATGATCGATAGAACAAGAATTACTATACTCACTACTCTTAGTATTATCAATCTAACTCATATTATTAGCTATATTATGCTTATATTATCGATAGAACGACAATTACTATACTTATTACTGTTATTATTATCAATCTGACTCATATTATTACCCATATTATGCTTAAATGATCGATAGAACGACAATTACTATACTTATTGCTGTTATTATTATCAATTTAACTCATATTATTAGCCATATTATGCTTAAATGATCGATAGAATGAGAATTACTATACTCACTACTCTTAGTATTATCACTCTAACTCATATTATTAGCCTTATTATGCTTATATGATCGATAGAACGACAATTACTGTAGTTATTACTCTTATTATTATCAATCTAACTCATATTATTAGCCATATTATGCTTATATGATCGATAGAACGAGAACTACTATACTCACTACTCTTAGTATTATCAATCTGACTCATATTATTAGCTATATTATGCTTATATTATCGATAGAACGACAATTACTATACTTATTACTGTTATTATTATCAATCTGACTCATATTATTACCCATATTATGCTTAAATGATCGATAGAACGACAATTACTATACTTATTACTGTTATTATTATCAATCTAACTCATATTATTAGCCATATTATGCTTAAATGATCGATAGAATGAGAATTACTATACTCACTACTCTTAGTATTATCACTCTAACTCATATTATTAGCCTTATTATGCTTATATGATCGATAGAACGACAATTACTGTAGTTATTACTCTTATTATTATCAATCTAACTCATATTATTAGCCATATTATGCTTATATGATCGATAGAATGAGAATTACTATACTCACTACTCTTAGTATTATCACTCTAACTCATATTATTAGCCTTATTATGCTTATATGATCGATAGAACGACAATTACTGTAGTTATTACTCTTATTATTATCAATCTAACTCATATTATTAGCCATATTATGCTTATATGATCGATAGAACGAGAATTACTATACTCACTACTCTTAGTATTATCAATCTAACTCATATTACTAGCCATATTATGGTTATATTATCGATCGAACGACAATTACTATACTTATTACTGTTAATATTATCAATCTAACTCATATTATTAGCCATATTATGCTTAAATGATCGATAGAACAACAATTACTATACTCATTACTCTTATTATTATCAATCTAACTCATATTATTAGCCATATTATGCTTATATGATCGATAGAATGAGAATTACAATACTCACTACTCTTAGTATTATCACTCTAACTCATATTATTAGCCTTATTATGCTTAAATGATCGATAGATCTACAATTACTATACTTATTACTCTTATTACTATCAATCTAACTCATATTATTAGCCATATTATGCTTATATGATCGATAGAACGAGAATTACTATACTCACTACTCTTAGTATTATCAATCTAACTCATATTATTAGCCATATTATGCTTATATGATCGATAGAACGACAATTACTATACTTATTACTCTTATTATTATCAATCTAACTCATATTATTAGCCATATTATGCTTATATGATCGATAGAACGAGAACTACTATACTCACTACTCTTAGTATTATCAATCTAACTCATATTATTAGCTATATTATGCTTATATTATCGATAGAACGACAATTACTATACTTATTACTGTTATTATTATCAATCTGACTCATATTATTACCCATATTATGCTTAAATGATCGATAGAACGACAATTACTATACTTATTACTGTTATTATTATCAATCTAACTCATATTATTAGCCATATTATGCTTAAATGATCGATAGAATGAGAATTACTATACTCACTACTCTTAGTATTATCACTCTAACTCATATTATTAGCCTTATTATGCTTATATGATCGATAGAACGACAATTACTGTAGTTATTACTCTTATTATTATCAATCTAACTCATATTATTAGCCATATTATGCTTATATGATCGATAGAATGAGAATTACTATACTCACTACTCTTAGTATTATCACTCTAACTCATATTATTAGCCTTATTATGCTTATATGATCGATAGAACGACAATTACTGTAGTTATTACTCTTATTATTATCAATCTAACTCATATTATTAGCCATATTATGCTTATATGATCGATAGAACGAGAATTACTATACTCACTACTCTTAGTATTATCAATCTAACTCATATTACTAGCCATATTATGGTTATATTATCGATCGAACGACAATTACTATACTTATTACTGTTAATATTATCAATCTAACTCATATTATTAGCCATATTATGCTTAAATGATCGATAGAACAACAATTACTATACTCATTACTCTTATTATTATCAATCTAACTCATATTATTAGCCATATTATGCTTATATGATCGATAGAATGAGAATTACAATACTCACTACTCTTAGTATTATCACTCTAACTCATATTATTAGCCTTATTATGCTTAAATGATCGATAGATCTACAATTACTATACTTATTACTCTTATTACTATCAATCTAACTCATATTATTAGCCATATTATGCTTATATGATCGATAGAACGAGAATTACTATACTCACTACTCTTAGTATTATCAATCTAACTCATATTATTAGCCATATTATGCTTATATGATCGATAGAACGACAATTACTATACTTATTACTCTTATTATTATCAATCTAACTCATATTATTAGCCATATTATGCTTATATGATCGATAGAACGAGAACTACTATACTCACTACTCTTAGTATTATCAATCTAACTCATATTATTAGCTATATTATGCTTATATTATCGATAGAACGACAATTACTATACTTATTACTGTTATTATTATCAATCTGACTCATATTATTACCCATATTATGCTTAAATGATCGATAGAACGACAATTACTATACTTATTACTGTTATTATTATCAATCTAACTCATATTATTAGCCATATTATGCTTAAATGATCGATAGAATGAGAATTACTATACTCACTACTCTTAGTATTATCACTCTAACTCATATTATTAGCCTTATTATGCTTATATGATCGATAGAACGACAATTACTGTAGTTATTACTCTTATTATTATCAATCTAACTCATATTATTAGCCATATTATGCTTATATGATCGATAGAACGAGAATTACTATACTCACTACTCTTAGTATTATCAATCTAACTCATATTACTAGCCATATTATGGTTATATTATCGATAGAACGACAATTACTATACTTATTACTGTTAATATTATCAATCTAACTCATATTATTAGCCATATTATGCTTAAATGATCGATAGAACTACAATTACTATACTCATTACTCTTATTATTATCAATCTAACTCATATTATTAGCCATATTATGCTTATATGATCGATAGAATGAGAATTACAATACTCACTACTCTTAGTATTATCACTCTAACTCATATTATTAGCCTTATTATGCTTAAATGATCGATAGATCTACAATTACTACACTCATTACTCTTATTAGTATCAATCTAACTCATATTATTAGCCATATTATGCTTAAATGATCGATAGAATGAGAATTACTATACTCACTACTCTTAGTATTATCACTCTAACTCATATTATTAGCCATATTATGCTTATATGATCGATAGAACGACAATTACTGTAGTTATTGCTCTTATTATTATCAATCTAACTCATATTATTAGCCATATTATGCTTATATGATCGATAGAACGAGAATTACTATACTCACTACTCTTAGTATTATCAATCTAACTCATATTACTAGCCATATTATGGTTATATTATCGATAGAACGACAATTACTATACTTATTACTGTTATTATTATCAATCTAACTCATATTATTAGCCATATTATGCTTAAATGATCGATAGATCTACAATTACTATACCCATTACTCTTATTATTATCAATCTAACTCATATTATTAGCCATATTATGCTTATATGATCGATAGAACGAGAACTACTATACTCACTACTCTTAGTATTATCAATCTAACTCATATTATTAGCCATATTATGCTTATATTATCGATAGAACGACAATTACTATACTTATTACTGTTATTATTATCAATCTGACTCATATTATTACCCATATTATGCTTAAATGATCGATAGAACGACAATTACTATACTTATTACTGTTATTATTATCAATCTAACTCATATTATTAGCCATATTATGCTTAAATGATCCATAGATCTACAATTACTATACTCATTACTCTTATTATTATCAATCTAACTCATATTATTAGCCATATTATGCTTATATGATCGATAGAACAAGAATTACTATACTCACTACTCTTAGTATTATCAATCTAACTCATATTATTAGCTATATTATGCTTATATTATCGATAGAACGACAATTACTATACTTATTACTGTTATTATTATCAATCTGACTCATATTATTACCCATATTATGCTTAAATGATCGATAGAACGACAATTACTATACTTATTGCTGTTATTATTATCAATTTAACTCATATTATTAGCCATATTATGCTTAAATGATCGATAGAATGAGAATTACTATACTCACTACTCTTAGTATTATCACTCTAACTCATATTATTAGCCTTATTATGCTTATATGATCGATAGAACGACAATTACTATACTTATTACTCTTATTACTATCAATCTAACTCATATTATTAGCCATATTATGCTTATATGATCGATAGAACGAGAATTACTATACTCACTACTCTTAGTATTATCAATCTAACTCATATTATTAGCCATATTATGGTTATATTATCGATAGAACGACAATTACTATACTTATTACTGTTATTATTATCAATCTAACTCATATTATTAGCCATATTATGCTTAAATGATCGATAGAATGAGAATTACTATACTCACTACTCTTAGTATTATCACTCTAACTCATATTATTAGCCATATTATGCTTATATGATCGATAGAACGAGAATTACTATACTCACTACTCTTAGTATTATCAATCTAACTCATATTATTAGCCATATTATGCTTATATGATCGATAGAACGACAATTACTATACTTATTACTCTTATTATTATCAATCTAACTCATATTATTAGCCATATTATGCTTATATGATCGATAGAACGAGAACTACTATACTCACTACTCTTAGTATTATCAATCTGACTCATATTATTAGCTATATTATGCTTATATTATCGATAGAACGACAATTACTATACTTATTACTGTTATTATTATCAATCTGACTCATATTATTACCCATATTATGCTTAAATGATCGATAGAACGACAATTACTATACTTATTACTGTTATTATTATCAATCTAACTCATATTATTAGCCATATTATGCTTAAATGATCGATAGAATGAGAATTACTATACTCACTACTCTTAGTATTATCACTCTAACTCATATTATTAGCCTTATTATGCTTATATGATCGATAGAACGACAATTACTGTAGTTATTACTCTTATTATTATCAATCTAACTCATATTATTAGCCATATTATGCTTATATGATCGATAGAATGAGAATTACTATACTCACTACTCTTAGTATTATCACTCTAACTCATATTATTAGCCTTATTATGCTTATATGATCGATAGAACGACAATTACTGTAGTTATTACTCTTATTATTATCAATCTAACTCATATTATTAGCCATATTATGCTTATATGATCGATAGAACGAGAATTACTATACTCACTACTCTTAGTATTATCAATCTAACTCATATTACTAGCCATATTATGGTTATATTATCGATCGAACGACAATTACTATACTTATTACTGTTAATATTATCAATCTAACTCATATTATTAGCCATATTATGCTTAAATGATCGATAGAACAACAATTACTATACTCATTACTCTTATTATTATCAATCTAACTCATATTATTAGCCATATTATGCTTATATGATCGATAGAATGAGAATTACAATACTCACTACTCTTAGTATTATCACTCTAACTCATATTATTAGCCTTATTATGCTTAAATGATCGATAGATCTACAATTACTATACTTATTACTCTTATTACTATCAATCTAACTCATATTATTAGCCATATTATGCTTATATGATCGATAGAACGAGAATTACTATACTCACTACTCTTAGTATTATCAATCTAACTCATATTATTAGCCATATTATGCTTATATGATCGATAGAACGACAATTACTATACTTATTACTCTTATTATTATCAATCTAACTCATATTATTAGCCATATTATGCTTATATGATCGATAGAACGAGAACTACTATACTCACTACTCTTAGTATTATCAATCTAACTCATATTATTAGCTATATTATGCTTATATTATCGATAGAACGACAATTACTATACTTATTACTGTTATTATTATCAATCTGACTCATATTATTACCCATATTATGCTTAAATGATCGATAGAACGACAATTACTATACTTATTACTGTTATTATTATCAATCTAACTCATATTATTAGCCATATTATGCTTAAATGATCGATAGAATGAGAATTACTATACTCACTACTCTTAGTATTATCACTCTAACTCATATTATTAGCCTTATTATGCTTATATGATCGATAGAACGACAATTACTGTAGTTATTACTCTTATTATTATCAATCTAACTCATATTATTAGCCATATTATGCTTATATGATCGATAGAATGAGAATTACTATACTCACTACTCTTAGTATTATCACTCTAACTCATATTATTAGCCTTATTATGCTTATATGATCGATAGAACGACAATTACTGTAGTTATTACTCTTATTATTATCAATCTAACTCATATTATTAGCCATATTATGCTTATATGATCGATAGAACGAGAATTACTATACTCACTACTCTTAGTATTATCAATCTAACTCATATTACTAGCCATATTATGGTTATATTATCGATAGAACGACAATTACTATACTTATTACTGTTATTATTATCAATCTGACTCATATTATTACCCATATTATGCTTAAATGATCGATAGAACGACAATTACTATACTTATTACTGTTATTATTATCAATCTAACTCATATTATTAGCCATATTATGCTTAAATGATCGATAGAATGAGAATTACTATACTCACTACTCTTAGTATTATCACTCTAACTCATATTATTAGCCTTATTATGCTTATATGATCGATAGAACGACAATTACTGTAGTTATTACTCTTATTATTATCAATCTAACTCATATTATTAGCCATATTATGCTTATATGATCGATAGAATGAGAATTACTATACTCACTACTCTTAGTATTATCACTCTAACTCATATTATTAGCCTTATTATGCTTATATGATCGATAGAACGACAATTACTGTAGTTATTACTCTTATTATTATCAATCTAACTCATATTATTAGCCATATTATGCTTATATGATCGATAGAACGAGAATTACTATACTCACTACTCTTAGTATTATCAATCTAACTCATATTACTAGCCATATTATGGTTATATTATCGATAGAACGACAATTACTATACTTATTACTGTTAATATTATCAATCTAACTCATATTATTAGCCATATTATGCTTAAATGATCGATAGAACTACAATTACTATACTCATTACTCTTATTATTATCAATCTAACTCATATTATTAGCCATATTATGCTTATATGATCGATAGAATGAGAATTACAATACTCACTACTCTTAGTATTATCACTCTAACTCATATTATTAGCCTTATTATGCTTAAATGATCGATAGATCTACAATTACTACACTCATTACTCTTATTAGTATCAATCTAACTCATATTATTAGCCATATTATGCTTAAATGGTCGATAGAATGAGAATTACTATACTCACTACTCTTAGTATTATCACTCTAACTCATATTATTAGCCATATTATGCTTATATGATCGATAGAACGAGAATTACTATACTCACTACTCTTAGTATTATCAATCTAACTCATATTATTAGCCATATTATGCTTATATGATCGATAGAACGAGAATTACTATACTCACTACTCTTAGTATTATCAATCTAACTCATATTATTAGCCATATTATGCTTATATGATCGATAGAACGACAATTACTATACTTATTACTCTTATTATTATCAATCTAACTCATATTATTAGCCATATTATGCTTATATGATCGATAGAACGAGAACTACTATACTCACTACTCTTAGTATTATCAATCTAACTCATATTATTAGCTATATTATGCTTATATTATCGATAGAACGACAATTACTATACTTATTACTGTTATTATTATCAATCTGACTCATATTATTACCCATATTATGCTTAAATGATCGATAGAACGACAATTACTATACTTATTACTGTTATTATTATCAATCTAACTCATATTATTAGCCATATTCTGCTTAAATGATCGATAGAATGAGAATTACTATACTCACTACTCTTAGTATTATCACTCTAACTCATATTATTAGCCTTATTATGCTTATATGATCGATAGAACGACAATTACTGTAGTTATTACTCTTATTATTATCAATCTAACTCATATTATTAGCCATATTATGCTTATATGATCGATAGAATGAGAATTACTATACTCACTACTCTTAGTATTATCACTCTAACTCATATTATTAGCCTTATTATGCTTATATGATCGATAGAACGACAATTACTGTAGTTATTACTCTTATTATTATCAATCTAACTCATATTATTAGCCATATTATGCTTATATGATCGATAGAACGAGAATTACTATACTCACTACTCTTAGTATTATCAATCTAACTCATATTACTAGCCATATTATGGTTATATTATCGATAGAACGACAATTACTATACTTATTACTGTTAATATTATCAACCTAACTCATATTATTAGCCATATTATGCTTAAATGATCGATAGAACTACAATTACTATACTCATTACTCTTATTATTATCAATCTAACTCATATTATTAGCCATATTATGCTTATATGATCGATAGAATGAGAATTACAATACTCACTACTCTTAGTATTATCACTCTAACTCATATTATTAGCCTTATTATGCTTAAATGATCGATAGATCTACAATTACTATACTTATTACTCTTATTACTATCAATCTAACTCATATTATTAGCCATATTATGCTTATATGATCGATAGAACGAGAATTACTATACTCACTACTCTTAGTATTATCAATCTAACTCATATTATTAGCCATATTATGCTTATATGATCGATAGAACGACAATTACTATACTTATTACTCTTATTATTATCAATCTAACTCATATTATTAGCCATATTATGCTTATATGATCGATAGAACGAGAACTACTATACTCACTACTCTTAGTATTATCAATCTAACTCATATTATTAGCTATATTATGCTTATATTATCGATAGAACGACAATTACTATACTTATTACTGTTATTATTATCAATCTGACTCATATTATTACCCATATTATGCTTAAATGATCGATAGAACGACAATTACTATACTTATTACTGTTATTATTATCAATCTAACTCATATTATTAGCCATATTATGCTTAAATGATCGATAGAATGAGAATTACTATACTCACTACTCTTAGTATTATCACTCTAACTCATATTATTAGCCTTATTATGCTTATATGATCGATAGAACGACAATTACTGTAGTTATTACTCTTATTATTATCAATCTAACTCATATTATTAGCCATATTATGCTTATATGATCGATAGAATGAGAATTACTATACTCACTACTCTTAGTATTATCACTCTAACTCATATTATTAGCCTTATTATGCTTATATGATCGATAGAACGACAATTACTGTAGTTATTACTCTTATTATTATCAATCTAACTCATATTATTAGCCATATTATGCTTATATGATCGATAGAACGAGAATTACTATACTCACTACTCTTAGTATTATCAATCTAACTCATATTACTAGCCATATTATGGTTATATTATCGATAGAACGACAATTACTATACTTATTACTGTTAATATTATCAATCTAACTCATATTATTAGCCATATTATGCTTAAATGATCGATAGAACTACAATTACTATACTCATTACTCTTATTATTATCAATCTAACTCATATTATTAGCCATATTATGCTTATATGATCGATAGAATGAGAATTACAATACTCACTACTCTTAGTATTATCACTCTAACTCATATTATTAGCCTTATTATGCTTAAATGATCGATAGATCTACAATTACTACACTCATTACTCTTATTAGTATCAATCTAACTCATATTATTAGCCATATTATGCTTAAATGATCGATAGAATGAGAATTACTATACTCACTACTCTTAGTATTATCACTCTAACTCATATTATTAGCCATATTATGCTTATATGATCGATAGAACGAGAATTACTATACTCACTACTCTTAGTATTATCAATCTAACTCATATTATTAGCCATATTATGCTTATATGATCGATAGAACGAGAATTACTATACTCACTACTCTTAGTATTATCAATCTAACTCATATTATTAGCCATATTATGCTTATATGATCGATAGAACGACAATTACTATACTTATTACTCTTATTATTATCAATCTAACTCATATTATTAGCCATATTATGCTTATATGATCGATAGAACGAGAACTACTATACTCACTACTCTTAGTATTATCAATCTAACTCATATTATTAGCTATATTATGCTTATATTATCGATAGAACGACAATTACTATACTTATTACTGTTATTATTATCAATCTGACTCATATTATTACCCATATTATGCTTAAATGATCGATAGAACGACAATTACTATACTTATTACTGTTATTATTATCAATCTAACTCATATTATTAGCCATATTATGCTTAAATGATCGATAGAATGAGAATTACTATACTCACTACTCTTAGTATTATCACTCTAACTCATATTATTAGCCTTATTATGCTTATATGATCGATAGAACGACAATTACTGTAGTTATTACTCTTATTATTATCAATCTAACTCATATTATTAGCCATATTATGCTTATATGATCGATAGAATGAGAATTACTATACTCACTACTCTTAGTATTATCACTCTAACTCATATTATTAGCCTTATTATGCTTATATGATCGATAGAACGACAATTACTGTAGTTATTACTCTTATTATTATCAATCTAACTCATATTATTAGCCATATTATGCTTATATGATCGATAGAACGAGAATTACTATACTCACTACTCTTAGTATTATCAATCTAACTCATATTACTAGCCATATTATGGTTATATTATCGATAGAACGACAATTACTATACTTATTACTGTTAATATTATCAATCTAACTCATATTATTAGCCATATTATGCTTAAATGATCGATAGAACTACAATTACTATACTCATTACTCTTATTATTATCAATCTAACTCATATTATTAGCCATATTATGCTTATATGATCGATAGAATGAGAATTACAATACTCACTACTCTTAGTATTATCACTCTAACTCATATTATTAGCCTTATTATGCTTAAATGATCGATAGATCTACAATTACTACACTCATTACTCTTATTAGTATCAATCTAACTCATATTATTAGCCATATTATGCTTAAATGATCGATAGAATGAGAATTACTATACTCACTACTCTTAGTATCATCACTCTAACTCATATTATTAGCCATATTATGCTTATATGATCGAGAGAACGACAATTACTATACTTATTACTCTTATTATTATCAATCTAACTCATATTATTAGCCTTATTATGCTTATATGATCGATAGAACGACAATTACTGTAGTTATTACTCTTATTATTATCAATCTAACTCATATTATTAGCCATATTATGCTTATATGATCGATAGAACGAGAATTACTATACTCACTACTCTTAGTAGTATCAATCTAACTCATATTACTAGCCATATTATGGTTATATTATCGATAGAACGACAATTACTATACTTATTACTGTTATTATTATCAATCTAACTCATATTATTAGCCATATTATGCTTAAATGATCGATAGATCTACAATTACTATACCCATTACTCTTATTATTATCAATCTAACTCATATTATTAGCCATATTATGCTTATATGATCGATAGAACGAGAACTACTATACTCACTACTCTTAGTATTATCAATCTAACTCATAATATTAGCCATATTATGCTTATATTATCGATAGAACGACAATTACTATACTTATTACTGTTATTATTATCAATCTGACTCATATTATTACCCATATTATGCTTAAATGATCGATAGAACGACAATTACTATACTTATTACTGATATTATTATCAATCTAACTCATATTATTAGCCATATTATGCTTAAATGATCGATAGATCTACAATTACTATACTCATTACTCTTATTATTATCAATCTAACTCATATTATTAGCCACATTATGCTTATATGATCGATAGAACGAGAATTACTATACTCGCTACTCTTAGTATTATCAATCTAACTCATATTATTAGCCATATTATGCTTATATTATCGATAGAACGACAATTACTATACTTATTACTGTTATTATTATCAATCTGACTCATATTATTACCCATATTATGCTTAAATGATCGATAGAACGACAATTACTATACTTATTACTGTTATAATTATCAATCTAACTCATATTATTAGCCATATTATGTTTAAATGATCGATAGATCTACAATTACTATACTCATTACTCTTAGTATTATCACTCTAACTCATATTATTAGCCTTATTATGCTTATATGATCGAGAGAACGACAATTACTATACTTATTACTCTTATTATTATCAATCTAACTCATATTATTAGCCTTATTATGCTTATATGATCGATAGAACGACAATTACTGTAGTTATTACTCTTATTATTATCAATCTAACTCATATTATTAGCCATATTATGCTTATATGATCGATAGAACGAGAATTACTATACTCACTACTCTTAGTAGTATCAATCTAACTCATATTACTAGCCATATTATGGTTATATTATCGATAGAACGACAATTACTATACTTATTACTGTTATTATTATCAATCTAACTCATATTATTAGCCATATTATGCTTAAATGATCGATAGATCTACAATTACTATACCCATTACTCTTATTATTATCAATCTAACTCATATTATTAGCCATATTATGCTTATATGATCGATAGAACGAGAACTACTATACTCACTACTCTTAGTATTATCAATCTAACTCATAATATTAGCCATATTATGCTTATATTATCGATAGAACGACAATTACTATACTTATTACTGTTATTATTATCAATCTGACTCATATTATTACCCATATTATGCTTAAATGATCGATAGAACGACAATTACTATACTTATTACTGATATTATTATCAATCTAACTCATATTATTAGCCATATTATGCTTAAATGATCGATAGATCTACAATTACTATACTCATTACTCTTATTATTATCAATCTAACTCATATTATTAGCCACATTATGCTTATATGATCGATAGAACGAGAATTACTATACTCACTACTCTTAGTATTATCAATCTAACTCATATTATTAGCCATATTATGCTTATATTATCGATAGAACGACAATTACTATACTTATTACTGTTATTATTATCAATCTGACTCATATTATTACCCATATTATGCTTAAATGATCGATAGAACGACAATTACTATACTTATTACTGTTATAATTATCAATCTAACTCATATTATTAGCCATATTATGTTTAAATGATCGATAGATCTACAATTACTATACTCATTACTCTTAGTATTATCACTCTAACTCATATTATTAGCCTTATTATGCTTATATGCTCGATAGAACGACAATTACTGTAGTTATTACTCTTATTGTTATCAATCTAACTCATATTATTAGCCATATTATGCTTATATGATCGATAGAACGAGAATTACTATACTCACTACTCTTAGTATTATCAATCTAACTCATATTACTAGCCATATTATGGTTATATTATCGATAGAACGACAATTACTATATTTATTACTGTTAATATTATCAATCTAACTCATATTATTAGCCATATTATGCTTAAATGATCGATAGAACTACAATTACTATACTCATTACTCTTATTATTATCAATCTAACTCATATTATTAGCCATATTATGCTTATATGATCGATAGAATGAGAATTACAATACTCACTACTCTTAGTATTATCACTCTAACTCATATTATTAGCCTTATTATGCTTAAATGATCGATAGATCTACAATTACTACACTCATTACTCTTATTAGTATCAATCTAACTCATATTATTAGCCATATTATGCTTATATGATCGATAGAACGAGAATTACTATACTCACTACTCTTAGTATTATCAATCTAACTCATATTATTAGCCATATTATGCTTATATTATCGATAGAACGACAATTACTATACTTATTACTGTTATTATTATCAATCTGACTCATATTATTACCCATATTATGCTTAAATGATCGATAGAACGACAATTACTATACTTATTACTGTTATAATTATCAATCTAACTCTTATTATTAGCCATATTATGTTTAAATGATCGATAGATCTACAATTACTATACTCATTACTCTTATTAGTATCAATCTAACTCATATTATTAGCCATATTATGCTTATATGATCGATAGAACGAGAATTACTATACTCACTACTCTTAGTATTATCAATCTAACTCATATTATTAGCCATATTATGCTTATATGATCGATAGAACGACAATTACTACACTTATTACTCTTACTATTATCAATCTAACTCAGATTATTAGCCATATTATGCTTATGTGATCGACAGAACGACAATTACTATACTTATTACACTCACTATTATCAATCTAACTCATATTATTAACCATATTATGTAGATATGATCGATAGAAAGA
Organism: Megachile rotundata; assembly: GCF_050947335.1. Taxonomy (NCBI): domain Eukaryota; kingdom Metazoa; phylum Arthropoda; class Insecta; order Hymenoptera; family Megachilidae; genus Megachile; species Megachile rotundata. Next base: position 35,564 of record NW_027474042.1, on the reverse strand, counting down.
CAATTACTATACTCACTTCTCTTATTATTATCAATCTAACTCATATTATTAGCCATATTATGCTTATACGATCGATAGAACGACAATTACTATACTTATTACACTCACTGTTATCAATCTAACTCATATTATTAACCACATTATGCAAATATGATCGATAGAAGGACAATTACTATACTTATTACTCTTATTATTATGAATCTAACTCATATTATTAACCATATTATGCTAATATGATCGACAGAACGACAATTACTATACTTATTACACTCACTGCTATCAATCTAACTCATATTATTAACCATATTATGCAAATATGATCGATAGAACGACAATAACTATACTGATTACTCTTATTATTATCAGCCTAACTCATATTATTAGCCATATTATGCTTATATGAACGATAGAACGACAATTACTATACTCATTACTCTTATTATTATCAATCTAGCTCATATTATTAACCATATTATGCTAATATGATCGATAGAACGACAATTACTGTACTTATTACACTCACTATTGTCAATCTAACTCATATTATTAACCATATTATGCTAATATGATCGATAGAACGACAATTACTATACTTATTACACTCACTATTATCAATCTAACTCATATTATTAGCCATATTATGCTTATATGATCGATAGAACGACAATGACTATATTGATTTCTCTTATTATTATCAATCTAACTCATATTATTAGCCATATTATGCTTATATGATCGATAGAACGACAATTACTATACTTATTACACTCACTGTTATCAATCTAACTCATATTATTAACCACATTATGCAAATATGATCGATAGAAGGACAATTACTATACTTATTACTCTTATTATTATGAATCTAACTCATATTATTAACCATATTATGCAGAGATGATCGATAGCACGACATTTACTACACTTATTACTCTTACTATTATCAATCTAACTCAGATTATTAGCCATATTATGCTTATGTGATCGACAGAACGACAATTACTATACTTATTACACTCACTATTATCAATCTAACTCATATTATTAACCATATTATGTAGATATGATCGATAGAAAAACAATTACTATACTCACTTCTCTTATTATTATCAATCTAACTCATATTATTAGCCATATTATGCTTATATGATCGATAGAACGACAATTACTATACTTATTACTCTCATTATTATCAATCTAACTCATATTATTGGCCATATTATGCTTATATGATCGACAGAACGACAATTACTATACTCATTACTCCTATTATTATCAGCCTAACTCATATTATTAGCCATATTATGCTTATATGAACGATAGAACGACAATTACTATACTCATTACTCTTATTATTATCAATCTAGCTCATATTATTAACCATATTATGCTAATATGATCGATAGAACGACAATTACTATACTCATTACACTCACTATTATCAATCTAACTCATATTATTAACCATATTATGCAGATATGATCGATAGCACGACATTTACTACACTTATTATTCTTACTATTATCAATCTAACTCAGATTATTAGCCATATTATGCTTATGTGATCGACAGAACGACAATTACTATACCCATTACACTCACTGTTATCAATCTAACTCATATTATTAACCATATTATGCACATATGATCGATAGAACGTCAATTACTATACTTATTACTCTTATTATTATGAATCTAACTCATATTATTAACCATATTATGCAGATATGATCGATAGCACGACATTTACTACACTTTTTACTCTTACTATTATCAATCTAACTCTGGTTATTAGCCATATTATGCTTATGTGATCGACAGAACGACAATTACTATACTTATTACACTCACTGTTATCAATATAACTCATATTATTAACCATATTATGCAGATATGATCGATAGAACTACAATTAGTATACTCCTTACTCTTATTATTATCAATCTAACTCATATTATTAGCCATATTATGCTTATATGATCGATAGAACGACAATGACTATATTCATTTCTCGTATTATTATCAATCTAACTCATATTATTAGCCATATTATGCTTATATGATCGATAGAAAGACAATTACTATACTTATTACACTCACTGTTATCAATCTAACTCATATTATTAACCACATTATGCAAATATGATCGATAGAAGGACAATTACTATACTTATTACTCTTATTATTATGAATCTAACTCATATTATTAACCATATTATGCTAATATGATCGATAGAACGACAATTACTATACTTATTACACTCACTATTATCAATCTAACTCATATTATTAACCATATTATGCAGATATGATCGATAGAAAGACAATTACTATACTCATTTCTCTTATTATTATCAATCTAACTCATATTATTAGCCATATTATGCTTACATGATCGACAGAACGACAATTACTATACTCATTACACTCACTATTATTAATCTACCTCATATTATTAACCATATTATGCTAATATGATCGATAGAACGACAATTACTATACTTATTACTCTTATTATTATGAATCTAACTCATATTATTAACCATATTATGCAGATATGATCGATAGCACGACATTTACTACACTTATTACTCTTACTATTATCAATCTTTTTTTTTTTTTTTTTTTTTTTGTTTAAGGAAGACAGAAATCCAGTAACGGACACCTGGGAAGATAGCCCAGATAGTGTGAGACTCCCGCTCCCGGCGCCCCTAGAAGAGGGGCGGTTTCCACGGCCTACTCACTAAAACTGTCTCCCGCCCCCGCTAAGCGGGGGTTGGCGGCAACCCGCCAGGCTTCCTTACCGGATGGGGCATAGTGTACCTGGTCTAGGCCATCGCTCGCAGTTGTGGAAGAAAGACTACCCCCCCCCCCCCCTCCCCCCCCTCGCGTGTGTGTTCCATGTGTGGAGACTGGATGCTCTCAACCAAAGGGTTTTGGCCCTAGGGGCTGCGTCAAGATCTAGGGGAGGCTCCCGGGCAAAATGCGCTGACCTCCAGCTGACCTTGTAACGCCCCCTCGGCACCGCCTCCCGGTGGGCTCGAACATACGGTAAAACCGCGACCTACTCCACCATTTCCCACCTAAGTGCCGATCTGTAGTCTATTTTCTACTGCCTATCCCCTGCGTGTTGCCTGTCGCTCATATTTCGTTTCCGTATTTCCGCCCCCGCCCCCTCGGTCGTCGATTAATAGGTTGATATCTCCGCGCTTTACAATCTTTCCTTCCCTATGCCTAATTAACGCTATTTGTTTCTAATCTTGCCTCTGTTTCGCCCCCCCCCCCCCCCCCCGCGCTGTTTCTTTCCTGCTCCCCTATTTGTTCATATACGATTCCCTGTGTGCGTCATCAATACTAATACCGTCGCTGTTAGACCTAATGAAGTAATAAAGTATGTAAATAACAGCAGATAGATAAATATGTAATAAGCCCTTTTGTTCCTACTTCGCCCCAGTCTTTCTCCACAACGCTACATGAGCCCATTGCTCTCGGTATTTATTTCTTTTCTCTCTTCCAGCACTTTCCCTCGGTTCTCAATCCGTCCCCTAATGGTGCTGTGACCAGGCTGACGTTCAAGTTCCTCGTTCCAGTACTTTCCGATTAAAAAGTCTGCCAAGCCTTCGGGTCGCTCATAGCGCTGCCCGCCATTGTTGCTGCTTTCACTTGTTGTCGCCGTTTAGGCGCCAGCCAAATTTCCTTATGTTTCCTCCTTCTTCTCTCCCGCCGATCCCCTCGGTCCCCATTGTCGCCCCCTAATGGTGCCATGACCAGGCTGACGACTGGGTTCCTTGTTGGATCAGCAGTTGATCGGAAGGGTGTTTGGTTCAATTTGACCTCTCTCCCTCCTCTCCCCCGCTCAGTCGGTCCCCGTTTTGTGCCCCCTAATGGTGCTATGACCAGGCTGACACCGGTTTCCTCCTTTGCAAGTTTGAGTAGTTCGATCGATCGTGTCTCATGTTTTCTCCTTCTTCTCTCCCGCCGATCCCACTCGGTCCCCATTGTCGCCCCCTAATGGTGCCATGACCAGGCTGACGACTGGGTTCCTTGCTGGATCAGCAGTTGATCGGAAGGGTGTTTGGTTCAATTTGACCTCTCTCCCTCCTCTCCCCCGCTCAGTCGGTCCCCGTTTTGTGCCCCCTAATGGTGCTATGACCAGGCTGACACCGGTTTCCTCCTCTGCAAGTTTGAGTCGTTCGATCGACCATGTCTTGTTTTCTCCTTCTTCTCTCCCGCCGATCCCACTCGGTCCCCATTGTCGCCCCCTAATGGTGCTATGACCAGGCTGACGACTGGGTCCCTAATTGAATCAGCAGTTGATCAGAAGGATCCTCTGCTCAGTTTAATCTCTCTCCCTCCTCTCCCCCGCTCCGTTGGTCACCGTTTTGTGCCCCCTAATGGTGCTATGACCAGGCTGACACCGGTTTCCTCCTTTGCAGGTTTGAGTCGTTCGATCGATCGTGTCTTGTTTTCTCCTTCTTCTCTTCCGCCGATCCCACTTGGTCCCCATTGTCGCCCCCTAATGGTGCCATGACCAGGCTGACGACTGGGTCCCTAGTTGAATCAACAGTTGATCAGAAGGGTGCTTTGCTCAATTGACCTCTCTCCCTCCTCTCCCCCGCTCAGTCGGTCACCGTTTGTGCCCCCTAATGGTGCTATGACCAGGCTGACACCGGTTTCCTCCCTTGCGGGTTTGAGTCGTTTGATCGGTCGTTTCTATTTTTGTTTCGCCGCTTCTTCTGCTCCTGCTCTTCCTCTTCTCCTTCTCGCTGTCCTCTTGCTTCTTTCCCTCCTCTTGCCGTTACCTCTTCTCCCTCTCGCTGTCCTCTTACTTCTTCCCCTCCTCTTGCCGTTTGAAAAGCGCGCCGTGCCTCCGCCGTCTTGCTTGTTGCTGCATCCTTTTGCTTCACCCTTCAGGGCCGCTCTCCAAGTGTTCGCAGCGTTCCTTCCCTCGCCATGCTGGATATTCTGGTTATTCTCAGTGCGGCCCCTTTTCTCCACCATCGTTGTGTCTTCGGAGTTTCCAGAGTGCTGGAGCGTTTTCCACAGTTCTTCCAGCACTTTTCCGTCATTTTCCCGCTTTGCACTGTTCTTCTGCACTCGCGCACGTGGTCACGTATATTCCCCTGTACCCGCAACACTCCTAGCACTTCACTGCACTCTCACAACACTTTCCTAACACTACACCGAGTTAGTTGCCTATCTGTTAATTATTTATTATTTATTATTTATTAATTTATTAACCTACTAATCACTTCACTATTTATAATAATTTATTTGTTAATTATGAACTAATTAATATTATTATTATTATTATTATTATTATTATTATTAATCTCATTCACTTCACTTCATTTATTAATCAATTAATTAATTAATTTATTTCTTCCTTCCTTCACTTTGTTCCGTGTCGTCTCGCCTCTTCCTCTTTTCCTCCTCCCTGTCTTCTTGCTTCAGCCAATCCGCTTACCATTTGAAAAAACGCGCCATGTCTCCGCCATCTTGCTTGTTGCCGCGTGCCTCCGCTTCGCCCATAGGCTTCGTCCCTGAAGGCAGCTCTCCAAGCGCTTGCGGCAATCCTTCCTCCGCCATCTTACTTGTTGCCGCGTGCCTTCGCTTCGCCTTTAGGCTTCGTCCTTAAGGGCCGCTCTCCATGCGCCTGTAGCGACCCTTCCCCGGCCATGCTGGATGTTTGCGAACCGGCCTTTACGCTCTGCGCTTTCCCTCGCGCTGAGATGCCCACGTGTTCGTACGATATATCGAAGCATGCTTGACCGACGCCATTATTTATTTATTTACTATCAAGAAAATACAAAAATAGCCAAAACTAATCACCGCATGCATTCAGTATGCCTCATTCGCCCTTTCCCACACTCTAAATCCCTAATGACATTTGCATTATAATTAATTAATCTAATTTCTACGACTTTCTATCGCAACTTCTACATGTCGCACGACCACGTGTTCACGCAAGTCCTTCTTCGAGGGCAGCTTTCACCCTTAAATTGCACTATTTCACTCGCGATATATAAATAATCGTATTTAAGTCGCGCACATATTTATTTTATTCCGCGGTCGGTCCGAACACTCGTTTCCTCGCTTTCGATTACTCATGGGTTTGCACCCCATGCTTTTCCTCGCGTCGCGTGGAGGTCGCCATTACCGAAATTTCGTTTTTTATTTATAACTTCACTATTCCACTTCCGATTTTCACAAAATTTCACCGCCCACTTCCCCCACAGTCTCCCCTCACTTCACAACATTATTTATCTCACTTAAACCACTTTTCCCACCAAAAATTATAATTTATCGCGGAGCGACCCCCGAACACGTGCGCTCGCCACGACAGCCAACGCGCCTCCTCTTACTATTATCAATCTAACTCAGATTATTAGCCATATTATGCTTATGTGATCGACAGAACGACAATTACTATACTTATTACACTCACTATTATCAATCTAACTCATATTATTAACCATATTATGTAGATATGATCGATAGAAAGACAATTACTATACTCACTTCTCTTATTATTATCAATCTAACTCATATTATTAGCCATATTATGCTTATATGATCGATAGAACGACAATTACTATACTTATTACACTCACTGTTATCAATCTAACTCATATTATTAACCACATTATGCAAATATGATCGATAGAAGGACAATTACTATACTTATTACTCTTATTATTATGAATCTAACTCATATTATTAACCATATTATGCTAATATGATCGACAGAACGACAATTACTATACTTATTACACTCACTGCTATCAATCTAACTCATATTATTAACCATATTATGCAAATATGATCGATAGAACGACAATAACTATACTGATTACTCTTATTATTATCAGCCTAACTCATATTATTAGCCATATTATGCTTATATGAACGATAGAACGACAATTACTATACTCATTACTCTTATTATTATCAATCTAGCTCATATTATTAACCATATTATGCTAATATGATCGATAGAACGACAATTACTGTACTTATTACACTCACTATTGTCAATCTAACTCATATTATTAACCATATTATGCTAATATGATCGATAGAACGACAATTACTATACTTATTACACTCACTATTATCAATCTAACTCATATTATTAACCATATTATGCAGATATGATCGATAGCACGACATTTACTGTACTTATTACTCTTATTGTTATCAATCTAACTCATATTATTAACAATATTATGCAGATATGATCGATAGAACTACAATTAGTATACTCCTTACTCTTATTATTATCAATCTAACTCATATTATTAGCCACATTATGCTTATATGATCGGTAGAACGATAATTACTATACCTATTACTCTTATTATTATCAATCTAACTCATATCATTAGCCATATTATGCTTATATGATCGATCGAACGTCAATGACTATACTCACTTCTCTTACTATTATCAATCTAACTCATATTATTAGCCATATCATGCTTATATGATCGATAGAACGACAATTACTATACTTATTACACTCACTGTTATCAATATAACTCATATTATTAACCATATTATGCAGATATGATCGATAGAACTACAATTAGTATACTCCTTACTCTTATTATTATCAATCTAACTCATATTATTAGCCATATTATGCTTATATGATCGATAGAACGACAATGACTATATTCATTTCTCTTATTATTATCAATCTAACTCATATTATTAGCCATATTATGCTTATATGATCGATAGAACGACAATTACTATACTTATTACACTCACTGTTATCAATCTAACTCATATTATTAACCACATTATGCAAATATGATCGATAGAAGGACAATTACTATACATATTACTCTTATTATTATGAATCTAACTCATATTATTAACCATATTATGCTAATATGATCGATAGAACGACAATTACTATACTTATTACACTCACTATTATCAATCTAACTCATATTATTAACCATATTATGCAGATATGATCGATAGAAAGACAATTACTATACTCATTTCTCTTATTATTATCAATCTAACTCATATTATTAGCCATATTATGCTTATATGATCGACAGAACGACAATTACTATACTCATTACACACACTATTATCAATCTAACTCATATTATTAACCATATTATGCTAATATGATCGATAGAACGACAATTACTATACCTATTACTCTTATTATTATGAATCTAACTCATATTATTAACCATATTATGCAGATATGATCGATAGCACGACATTTACTACACTTATTACTCTTACTATTATCAATCTAACTCAGATTATTAGCCATATTATGCTTATGTGATCGACAGAACGACAATTACTATACTTATTACACTCACTATTATCAATCTAACTCATATTATTAACCATATTATGTAGATATGATCGATAGAAAAACAATTACTATACTCACTTCTCTTATTATTATCAATCTAACTCATATTATTAGCCATATTATGCTTATATGATCGATAGAACGACAATTACTATACTTATTACTCTCATTATTATCAATCTAACTCATATTATTAGCCATATTATGCTTATGTGATCGATAGAAGGACAATTACTATACTTATTACTCTTATTATTATGAATGTAACTCATATTATTAACCATATTATGCAGATATGATCGATAGCACGCCATTTACTACACTTATTACTCTTATTATTATCAATCTAACTTAGATTATTAGCCATATTATGCTTATGTGATCGACAGAACGACAATTACTATACTTATTACGCTCACTGTTATCAATCTAACTCATATTATTAACCATATTATGCACATATGATCGATAGAAGGACAATTACTATACTTATTACTCTTATTATTATGAATCTAACTCATATTATTAACCATATTATGCTAATATGATCGATAGAACGACAGTTACTATACTTATTACACTCACTATTATCAATCTAACTCATATTATTAACCATATTATGCAGATATGATCGATAGCACGACATTTACTACACTTACTATTCTTATTATTATCAATCTAACTCATATTATTGGCCATATTATGCTTATATGATCGACAGAACGACAATTACTATACTCATTACACTCACTATTATCAATCTAACTCATATTATTAACCATATTATGCTAATATGATCGATAGAACGACAATTACTATACTTATTACCCTCATTGTTATCAATCTAACTCATATCATTAGCCATATTATGCTTATGTAATCGATAGAACGACAATTACTATACTTATTACTCTTATTATTATGAAGCTAACTCATATTATTAACCATATTATGCAGATATGATCGATAGCACGACATTTACTACACTTATTACTCTTACTATTATCAATCTAACTCAGATTATTAGCCATATTATGCTTATTTGATCGATAGAACGACAATTACTATACTCATTACTCTTATTATTATCAGCCTAACTCATATTATAAGCCATATTATGCTAATATGATCGATCGAACGACAATGACTATACTCACTTCTCTTATTATTATCAATCTAACTCATATTATTAGCCATATCATGCTTATATGATCGATAGAACGACAATTAGTATACTCCTTACTCTTATTATTATCAATCTAACTCATATTATTAGCCATATTATGCTTATATGATCGATAGAACGACAATTGCTATATTCATTTCTCTTACTATTATCAATCTAACTCAGATTATTAGCCATATTATGCTTATGTGATCGACAGAACGACAATTACTATACTTATTACACTCACTATTATCAATCTAACTCATATTATTAACCATATTATGTAGATATGATCGATAGAAAGACAATTACTATACTCACTTCTCTTATTATTATCAATCTAACTCATATTATTAGCCATATTATGCTTATATGATCGACAGAACGACAATTACTATACTCATTACACTCACTATTATCAATCTAACTCATATTATTAACCATATTATGCCAATATGATCGATAGAACGACAATTACTATACTTATTACTCTCATTGTTATCAATCTAACTCATATTATTAGCCATATTATGCTTATGTGATCGATAGAACGACAATTACTATACTTATTACTCTTATTATTATGAATCTAACTCATATTATTAACCATATTATGCAGATATGATCGATAGCACGACATTTACTATACTTATTACTCTTATTGTTATCAATCTAACTCATATTATTAACCATATTATGCAGATATGATCGATAGAAATACAATTAGTATACTCATTACTCTTATTATTATCAATCTAACTCATATTATTAGCCATATTATGCTTATATGATCGGTAGAACGATAATTACTATACCTATTCCTCTTATTATTATCAATCTAACTCATATCATTAGCCATATTATGCTTATATGATCGATCGAACGACAATGACTATACTCACTTCTCTTATTATTATCAATCTAACTCATATTATTAGCCATATCATGCTTATATGATCGATAGAACGACAATTACAATACATATTACACTCACTGTTATCAATATAACTCATATTATTAACCATATTATGCAGATATGATCAATAGAACTACAATTAGTATACTCCTTACTCTTATTATTATCAATCTAGCTCATAATATTAACCATATTATGCTAATATGATCGATAGAACGACAATTACTATACTTATTACAGTCACTATTATCAATCTAACTCATATTATTAACCATATTATGCAGATATAATCGATAGCACGACATTTACTACACTTACTACTCTTATTATTATCAATCTAACTCATATTATTAACCATATTATGCTAATATGATCGATAGAACGACAATTACTATACTTATTACTCTTATTATTATGAATCTAACTCATATTATTAACCATATTATGCAGATATGATCGATAGCACGACATTTACTACACTTTTTACTCTTACTATTATCAATCTAACTCAGATTATTAGCCATATTATGCTTATGTGATCGACAGAACGACAATTACTATACTTATTACACTCACTGTTATCAATATAACTCATATTATTAACCATATTATGCAGATATGATCGATAGAACTACAATTAGTATACTCCTTACTCTTATTATTATCAATCTAACTCATATTATTAGCCATATTATGCTTATATGATCGATAGAACGACAATGTCTATATTCATTTCTCTTATTATTATCAATCTAACTCATATTATTAGCCATATTATGCTTATATGATCGATAGAAAGACAATTGCTATACTTATTACACTCACTGTTATCAATCTAACTCATATTATTAACCACATTATGCAAATATGATCGATAGAAGGACAATTACTATACTTATTACTCTTATTATTATGAATCTAACTCATATTATTAACCAAATTATGCTAATATGATCGATAGAACGACAATTACTATACTTATTACACTCACTATTATCAATCTAACTCATATTATTAACCATATTATGCAGATATGATCGATAGCACGACATTTACTGTACTTATTACTCTTATTGTTATCAATCTAACTCATATTATTAACCATATTATGCAGATATGATCGATAGAAATACAATTAGTATACTCATTACTCTTATTATTATCAATCTAACTCATATTATTAGCCATATTATGCTTATATGATCGGTAGAACGATAATTACTATACCTATTCCTCTTATTATTATCAATCTAACTCATATCATTAGCCATATTATGGTTATATGATCGATCGAACGACAATGACTATACTCACTTCTCTTATTATTATCAATCTAACTCATATTATTAGCCATATCATGCTTATATGATCGATAGAACGACAATTACAATACATATTACACTCACTGTTATCAATATAACTCATATTATTAACCATATTATGCAGATATGATCAATAGAACTACAATTAGTATACTCCTTACTCTTATTATTATCAATCTAGCTCATAATATTAACCATATTATGCTAATATGATCGATAGAACGACAATTACTATACTTATTACTCTTATTATTATGAATCTAACTCATATTATTAACCATATTATGCAGATATGATCGATAGCACGACATTTACTACACTTTTTACTCTTACTATTATCAATCTAACTCAGATTATTAGCCATATTATGCTTATGTGATCGACAGAACGACAATTACTATACTCATTACTCTTATTATTATCAGCCTAACTCATATTATAAGCCATATTATGCTAATATGATCCATAGAACGACAATTACTATACTTATTACACTCACTATTATCAATCTAACTCATATTATTAACCATATTATGCAGATATGATCGATCGAACGACAATGACTATACTCACTTCTCTTATTATTATCAATCTAACTCATATTATTAGCCATATCATGCTTATATGATCGATAGAACGACAATTAGTATACTCCTTACTCTTATTATTATCAATCTAACTCATATTATTAGCCATATTATGCTTATATGATCGATAGAACGACAATTGCTATATTCATTTCTCTTACTATTATCAATCTAACTCAGATTATTAGCCATATTATGCTTATGTGATCGACAGAACGACAATTACTATACTTATTACACTCACTATTATCAATCTAACTCATATTATTAACCATATTATGTAGATATGATCGATAGAAAGACAATTACTATACTCACTTCTCTTATTATTATCAATCTAACTCATATTATTAGCCATATTATGCTTATATGATCGACAGAACGACAATTACTATACTCATTACACTCACTATTATCAATCTAACTCATATTATTAACCATATTATGCCAATATGATCGATAGAACGACAATTACTATACTTATTACTCTCATTGTTATCAATCTAACTCATATTATTAGCCATATTATGCTTATGTGATCGATAGAACGACAATTACTATACTTATTACTCTTATTATTATGAATCTAACTCATATTATTAACCATATTATGCAGATATGATCGATAGCACGACATTTACTATACTTATTACTCTTATTGTTATCAATCTAACTCATATTATTAACCATATTATGCAGATATGATCGATAGAAATACAATTAGTATACTCATTACTCTTATTATTATCAATCTAACTCATATTATTAGCCATATTATGCTTATATGATCGGTAGAACGATAATTACTATACCTATTCCTCTTATTATTATCAATCTAACTCATATCATTAGCCATATTATGCTTATATGATCGATCGAACGACAATGACTATACTCACTTCTCTTATTATTATCAATCTAACTCATATTATTAGCCATATCATGCTTATATGATCGATAGAACGACAATTACAATACATATTACACTCACTGTTATCAATATAACTCATATTATTAACCATATTATGCAGATATGATCAATAGAACTACAATTAGTATACTCCTTACTCTTATTATTATCAATCTAGCTCATAATATTAACCATATTATGCTAATATGATCGATAGAACGACAATTACTATACTTATTACAGTCACTATTATCAATCTAACTCATATTATTAACCATATTATGCAGATATAATCGATAGCACGACATTTACTACACTTACTACTCTTATTATTATCAATCTAACTCATATTATTAGCCATATTATGCTTATATGATCGACAGAACGACAATTACTATACTCATTACTCTTATTATTATCAGCCTAACTCATATTATTAACCATATTATGCTTATATGATCGACAGAACGACAATTACTATACTCATTACACTCACTATTATCAATCTAACTCATATTATTAACCATATTATGCTAATATGATCGATAGAACGACAATTACTATACTTATTACTCTTATTATTATGAATCTAACTCATATTATTAACCATATTATGCAGATATGATCGATAGCACGACATTTACTACACTTTTTACTCTTACTATTATCAATCTAACTCAGATTATTAGCCATATTATGCTTATGTGATCGACAGAACGACAATTACTATACTTATTACACTCACTGTTATCAATATAACTCATATTATTAACCATATTATGCAGATATGATCGATAGAACTACAATTAGTATACTCCTTACTCTTATTATTATCAATCTAACTCATATTATTAGCCATATTATGCTTATATGATCGATAGAACGACAATGTCTATATTCATTTCTCTTATTATTATCAATCTAACTCATATTATTAGCCATATTATGCTTATATGATCGATAGAAAGACAATTGCTATACTTATTACACTCACTGTTATCAATCTAACTCATATTATTAACCACATTATGCAAATATGATCGATAGAAGGACAATTACTATACTTATTACTCTTATTATTATGAATCTAACTCATATTATTAACCAAATTATGCTAATATGATCGATAGAACGACAATTACTATACTTATTACACTCACTATTATCAATCTAACTCATATTATTAACCATATTATGCAGATATGATCGATAGCACGACATTTACTGTACTTATTACTCTTATTGTTATCAATCTAACTCATATTATTAACCATATTATGCAGATATGATCGATAGAAATACAATTAGTATACTCATTACTCTTATTATTATCAATCTAACTCATATTATTAGCCATATTATGCTTATATGATCGGTAGAACGATAATTACTATACCTATTCCTCTTATTATTATCAATCTAACTCATATCATTAGCCATATTATGGTTATATGATCGATCGAACGACAATGACTATACTCACTTCTCTTATTATTATCAATCTAACTCATATTATTAGCCATATCATGCTTATATGATCGATAGAACGACAATTACAATACATATTACACTCACTGTTATCAATATAACTCATATTATTAACCATATTATGCAGATATGATCAATAGAACTACAATTAGTATACTCCTTACTCTTATTATTATCAATCTAGCTCATAATATTAACCATATTATGCTAATATGATCGATAGAACGACAATTACTATACTTATTACTCTTATTATTATGAATCTAACTCATATTATTAACCATATTATGCAGATATGATCGATAGCACGACATTTACTACACTTTTTACTCTTACTATTATCAATCTAACTCAGATTATTAGCCATATTATGCTTATGTGATCGACAGAACGACAATTACTATACTTATTACACTCACTGTTATCAATATAACTCATATTATTAACCATATTATGCAGAAATGATCGATAGAACTACAATTAGTATACTCCTTACTCTTATTATTATCAATCTAACTCATATTATTAGCCATATTATGCTTATATGATCGATAGAACCACAATGACTATATTCATTTCTCTTATTATTATCAATCTAACTCATATTATTAGCCATATTATGCTTATATGATCGATAGAAAGACAATTACTATACTTATTACACTCACTGTTATCAATCTAACTCATATTATTAACCACATTATGCAAATATGATCGATAGAAGGACAATTACTATACTTATTACTCTTATTATTATGAATCTAACTCATATTATTAACCATATTATGCTAATATGATCGATAGAACGACAATTACTATACTTATTACACTCACTATTATCAATCTAACTCATATTATTAACCATATTATGCAGATATGATCGATAGCACGACATTTACTGTACTTATTACTCTTATTGTTATCAATCTAACTCATATTATTAACAATATTATGCAGATATGATCGATAGAACTACAATTAGTATACTCCTTACTCTTATTATTATCAATCTAACTCATATTATTAGGCATATTATGCTTATATGATCGACAGAACGACAATTACTATATTCATTTCTCTTTTTATTATCAATCGAACTCATATTATTAGCCATATTATGCTTATATGATCGATAGAACGACAATTACTATACGTATTACACTCACTGTTATCAATCTAACTCATATTATTAACCATATTATGCAGATATGATCGATAGAACTACAATTAGTATACTCCTTACTCTTATTATTATCAATCTAACTCATATTATTGGCCATATTAAGCTTATATGATCGATAGAACGACAATTACTATACTCATTACTCTTATTATTATCAATCTAACTCATGTTATTAGCCATATTATGCTTATATGATCGATTGAACGACAATTACTATACTCATTACTCTTATTATTATCAATCTAACTCATATTATTAGCCATATTATGCAGATATGATCGATATAACGACAATTACTATATTTATTATACTGACTATTATCAATCTAACTCATATTATTAACCATATTATGCTTATATGATCGACAGAACGACAATTACTATACTCATTACTCTTATTATTATCAGCCTAACTCATATTATTAGCCATATTATGCTTATATGAACGATAGAACGACAATTACTATACTCATTACTCTTATTATTATCAATCTAGCTCATATTATTAACCATATTATGCTAATATGATCGATAGAACGACAACTACTATACTTATTACACTCACTATTATCAATCTAACTCATATTTTTAACCATATTATGCAGATATGATCGATAGAAGGACAATTACTATACTTATTACTCTTATTATTATGAATCTAACTCATATTATTAACCATATTATGCTAATATGATCGATAGAACGACAATTACTATACTTATTACACTCACTATTATCAATCTAACTCATATTATTAACCATATTATGCAGATATGATCGATAGAAAGACAATTACTATACTCATTTCTCTTATTATTATCAATCTAACTCATATTATTAGCCATATTATGCTTACATGATCGACAGAACGACAATTACTATACTCATTACACTCACTATTATCAATCTACCTCATATTATTAACCATATTATGCTAATATGATCGATAGAACGACAATTACTATACTTATTACTCTTATTATTATGAATCTAACTCATATTATTAACCATATTATGCAGATATGATCGATAGCACGACATTTACTACACTTATTACTCTTACTATTATCAATCTAACTCAGATTATTAGCCATATTATGCTTATGTGATCGACAGAACGACAATTACTATACTTATTACACTCACTATTATCAATCTAACTCATATTATTAACCATATTATGTAGATATGATCGATAGAAAGACAATTACTATACTCACTTCTCTTATTATTATCAATCTAACTCAGATTATTAGCCATATTATGCTTATGTGATCGACAGAACGACAATTACTATAGTTATTACGCTCACTGTCATCAATCTAACTCATATTATTAACCATATTATGCACATATGATCGATAGAAGGACAATTACTATACTTATTACACTCACTGTTATCAATCTAACTCATATTATTAACCATATTATGCAGATATGATCGATAGAACTACAATTAGTATACTCCTTACTCTTATTATTATCAATCTAACTCATATTATTAGCCATATTATGCTTATATGATCGATAGAACGACAATTGCTATATTCATTTCTCTCATTATTATCAATCGAACTCATATTATTAGCCATATTATGCTTATATGATCGATAGAACGACAATTACTATACGTATTACACTCACTGTTATCAATCTAACTCATATTATTAACCATATTATGCAGATATGATCGATAGAACTACAATTAGTATACTCCTTACTCTTATTATTATCAATCTAACTCATATTATTAGCCATATTATGCTTATATGATCGATAGAACGACAATTACTATATTCATTTCTCTTACTATTATCAATCTAACTCATATTATTAGCCATATTATGCTTATATGATCGATAGAAAGACAATTACTATACTTATTACACTCACTATTATCAATCTAACTCATGTTATTAACCATATTATGCAGATATGATCGATAGCACGACATTTACTGTACTTATTACTCTTATTGTTATCTATCTAACTCATATTATTAACAATATTATGCAGATATGATCGATAGAACTACAATTAGTATACTCCTTACTCTTATTATTATCAATCTAACTCATATTATTAGGCATATTATGCTTATATGATCGATAGAACGACAATTACTATATTCATTTCTCTTATTATTATCAATCGAACTCATATTATTAGCCATATTATGCTTATATGATCGATAGGACGACAATTACTATACGTATTACACTCACTGTTATCAATCTAACTCATATTATTAACCATATTATGCAGATATGATCGATAGAACTACAATTAGTATACTCCTTACTCTTATTATTATCAATCTAACTCATATTATTGGCCATATTGAGCTTATATGATCGATAGAACGACAATTACTATATTCATTTCCCTTATTATTATCAATCTAAGTCATATTATTAGCCATATTATGCTTATATGATCGACAGAACGACAACTAGTATACTTATTACTCTCATTATTATCAGCCTAACTCATATTCTTAGCCATATTATGCTTATATGATCGCTAGAACGACAATTACTATACTCATTACTCTTATTATTATCAGTCTAACTCATGTTATTAGCCATATTATGCTTATATGATCGATTGAACGACAATTACTATACTCATTACTCTTATTATTATCAATCTAACTCATATTATTAGCCATATTATGCAGATATGATCGATATAACGACAATTACTATATTTATTATACTGACTATTATCAATCTAACTCATACTATTAACCATATTATGCTTATATGATCGACAGAACGACAATTACTATACTCATTACTCTTATTATTATCAGCCTAACTCATATTATTAGCCATATTATGCTTATATGAACGATAGAACGACAATTACTATACTCATTACTCTTATTATTATCAATCTAGCTCATATTATTAACCATATTATGCTAATATGATCGATAGAACGACAATTACTATACTTATTACACTCACTATTATCAATCTAACTCATATTATTAACCATATTATGCAGATATGATCGATAGCACGACATTTACTACACTTATTATTCTTACTATTATCAATCTAACTCAGATTACTAGCCATATTATGCTTATGTGATCGACAGAACGACAATTACTATATTCATTTCTCTTATTATTATCAATCTAACTCATATTATTAGCCATATTATGCTTATATGATCGATAGAAAGACAATTACTATACTTATTACACTCACTGTTATCAATCTAACTCATATTATTAACCACATTATGCAAATATGATCGATAGAAGGACAATTACTATACTTATTACTCTTATTATTATGAATCTAACTCATATTATTAACCATATTATGCTAATATGATCGATAGAACGACAATTACTATACTTATTACACTCACTATTATCAATCCAACTCATATTATTAACCATATTATGCAGATATGATCGATAGAAGGACAATTACTATACTTATTACTCTTATTATTATGAATCTAACGCATATTATTAACCATATTATGCTAATATGATCGATAGAACGACAATTACTATACTTATTACACTCACTATTATCAATCTAACTCATATTATTAACCATATTATGCAGATATGATCGATAGAAAGACAATTACTATACTCATTTCTCTTATTATTATCAATCTAACTCATATTATTAGCCATATTATGCTTACATGATCGACAGAATGACAATTACTATACTCATTACACTCACTATTATCAATCTACCTCATATTATTAACCATATTATGCTAATATGATCGATAGAACGACAATTACTATACTTATTACTCTTATTATTATGAATCTAACTCATATTATTAACCATATTATGCAGATATGATCGATAGCACGACATTTACTACACTTATTACTCTTACTATTATCAATCTAACTCAGATTATTAGCCATATTATGCTTATGTGATCGACAGAACGACAATTACTATACTTATTACACTCACTATTATCAATCTAACTCATATTATTAACCATATTATGTAGATATGATCGATAGAAAGACAATTACTATACTCACTTCTCTTATTATTATCAATCTAACTCAGATTATTAGCCATATTATGCTTATGTGATCGACAGAACGACAATTACTATAGTTATTACGCTCACTGTCATCAATCTAACTCATATTATTAACCATATTATGCACATATGATCGATAGAAGGACAATTACTATACTTATTACTCTTATTATTATGAATCTAACTCATATTATTAACCATATTATGCTAATATGATCGATAGAACGACAGTTACTATACTTATTACACTCACTATTATCAATCTAACTCATATTATTAACCATATTATGCTTATATGATCGACAGAACGACAATTACTATACTCATTACACTCACTATTATCAATCTAACTCATATTATTAACCATATTATGCTAATATGATCGATAGAACGACAATTACTATACTTATTACACTCATTGTTATCAATCTAACTCATATTATTAGCCATATTATGCTTATGTAATCGATAGAACGACAATTACTATACTTATTACTCTTATTATTATGAAGCTAACTCATATTATTAACCATATTATGCAGATATGATCGATAGCACGACATTTACTACACTTATTACTCTTACTATTATCAATCTAACTCAGATTATTAGCCATATTTTGCTTATTTGATCGATAGAACGACAATTACTATACTCATTACTCTTATTATTATCAGCCTAACTCATATTATAAGCCATATTATGCTAATATGATCGATAGAACGACAATTACTATACTTATTACACTCACTATTATCAATATAACTCATATTATTAACCATATTATGCAGATATGATCGATAGAACTACAATTAGTATACTCCTTACTCTTATTATTATCAATCTAACTCATATTATTAGCCATATTATGCTTATATGATCGATAGAACGACAATTGCTATATTCATTTCTCTCATTATTATCAATCGAACTCATATTATTAGCCATATTATGCTTATATGATCGATAGAACGACAATTACTATACGTATTACACTCACTGTTATCAATCTAACTCATATTATTAACCATATTATGCAGATATGATCGATAGAACTACAATTAGTATACTCCTTACTCTTATTATTATCAATCTAACTCATATTATTAGCCATATTATGCTTATATGATCGATCGAACGACAATGACTATACTCACTTCTCTTATTATTATCAATCTAACTCATATTATTAGCCATATCATGCTTATATGATCGATAGAACGACAATTACAATACATATTACACTCACTGTTATCAATATAACTCATATTATTAACCATATTATGCAGATATGATCAATAGAACTACAATTAGTATACTCCTTACTCTTATTATTATCAATCTAGCTCATAATATTAACCATATTATGCTAATATGATCGATAGAAGGACAATTACTATACTTATTACTCTTATTATTATGAATCTAACTCATATTATTAACCATATTATGCAGATATGATCGATAGCACGACATTTACTACACTTTTTACTCTTACTATTATCAATCTAACTCAGATTATTAGCCATATTATGCTTATGTGATCGACAGAACGACAATTACTATACTTATTACACTCACTGTTATCAATATAACTCATATTATTAACCATATTATGCAGAAATGATCGATAGAACTACAATTAGTATACTCCTTACTCTTATTATTATCAATCTAACTCATATTATTAGCCATATTATGCTTATATGATCGATAGAACCACAATGACTATATTCATTTCTCTTATTATTATCAATCTAACTCATATTATTAGCCATATTATGCTTATATGATCGATAGAAAGACAATTACTATACTTATTACACTCACTGTTATCAATCTAACTCATATTATTAACCACATTATGCAAATATGATCGATAGAAGGACAATTACTATACTTATTACTCTTATTATTATGAATCTAACTCATATTATTAACCATATTATGCTAATATGATCGATAGAACGACAATTACTATACTTATTACACTCACTATTATCAATCTAACTCATATTATTAACCATATTATGCAGATATGATCGATAGCACGACATTTACTGTACTTATTACTCTTATTGTTATCAATCTAACTCATATTATTAACAATATTATGCAGATATGATCGATAGAACTACAATTAGTATACTCCTTACTCTTATTATTATCAATCTAACTCATATTATTAGGCATATTATGCTTATATGATCGATAGAACGACAATTACTATATTCATTTCTCTTTTTATTATCAATCGAACTCATATTATTAGCCATATTATGCTTATATGATCGATAGAACGACAATTACTATACGTATTACACTCACTGTTATCAATCTAACTCATATTATTAACCATATTATGCAGATATGATCGATAGAACTACAATTAGTATACTCCTTACTCTTATTATTATCAATCTAACTCATATTATTGGCCATATTAAGCTTATATGATCGATAGAACGACAATTACTATACTCATTACTCTTATTATTATCAATCTAACTCATGTTATTAGCCATATTATGCTTATATGATCGATTGAACGACAATTACTATACTCATTACTCTTATTATTATCAATCTAACTCATATTATTAGCCATATTATGCAGATATGATCGATATAACGACAATTACTATATTTATTATACTGACTATTATCAATCTAACTCATATTATTAACCATATTATGCTTATATGATCGACAGAACGACAATTACTATACTCATTACTCTTATTATTATCAGCCTAACTCATATTATTAGCCATATTATGCTTATATGAACGATAGAACGACAATTACTATACTCATTACTCTTATTATTATCAATCTAGCTCATATTATTAACCATATTATGCTAATATGATCGATAGAACGACAACTACTATACTTATTACACTCACTATTATCAATCTAACTCATATTATTAACCATATTATGCAGATATGATCGATAGAAGGACAATTACTATACTTATTACTCTTATTATTATGAATCTAACTCATATTATTAACCATATTATGCTAATATGATCGATAGAACGACAATTACTATACTTATTACACTCACTATTATCAATCTAACTCATATTATTAACCATATTATGCAGATATGATCGATAGAAAGACAATTACTATACTCATTTCTCTTATTATTATCAATCTAACTCATATTATTAGCCATATTATGCTTACATGATCGACAGAACGACAATTACTATACTCATTACACTCACTATTATCAATCTACCTCATATTATTAACCATATTATGCTAATATGATCGATAGAACGACAATTACTATACTTATTACTCTTATTATTATGAATCTAACTCATATTATTAACCATATTATGCAGATATGATCGATAGCACGACATTTACTACACTTATTACTCTTACTATTATCAATCTAACTCAGATTATTAGCCATATTATGCTTATGTGATCGACAGAACGACAATTACTATACTTATTACACTCACTATTATCAATCTAACTCATATTATTAACCATATTATGTAGATATGATCGATAGAAAGACAATTACTATACTCACTTCTCTTATTATTATCAATCTAACTCAGATTATTAGCCATATTATGCTTATGTGATCGACAGAACGACAATTACTATAGTTATTACGCTCACTGTCATCAATCTAACTCATATTATTAACCATATTATGCACATATGATCGATAGAAGGACAATTACTATACTTATTACACTCACTGTTATCAATCTAACTCATATTATTAACCATATTATGCAGATATGATCGATAGAACTACAATTAGTATACTCCTTACTCTTATTATTATCAATCTAACTCATATTATTAGCCATATTATGCTTATATGATCGATAGAACGACAATTGCTATATTCATTTCTCTCATTATTATCAATCGAACTCATATTATTAGCCATATTATGCTTATATGATCGATAGAACGACAATTACTATACGTATTACACTCACTGTTATCAATCTAACTCATATTATTAACCATATTATGCAGATATGATCGATAGAACTACAATTAGTATACTCCTTACTCTTATTATTATCAATCTAACTCATATTATTAGCCATATTATGCTTATATGATCGATCGAACGACAATGACTATACTCACTTCTCTTATTATTATCAATCTAACTCATATTATTAGCCATATCATGCTTATATGATCGATAGAACGACAATTACAATACATATTACACTCACTGTTATCAATATAACTCATATTATTAACCATATTATGCAGATATGATCAATAGAACTACAATTAGTATACTCCTTACTCTTATTATTATCAATCTAGCTCATAATATTAACCATATTATGCTAATATGATCGATAGAAGGACAATTACTATACTTATTACTCTTATTATTATGAATCTAACTCATATTATTAACCATATTATGCAGATATGATCGATAGCACGACATTTACTACACTTTTTACTCTTACTATTATCAATCTAACTCAGATTATTAGCCATATTATGCTTATGTGATCGACAGAACGACAATTACTATACTTATTACACTCACTGTTATCAATATAACTCATATTATTAACCATATTATGCAGAAATGATCGATAGAACTACAATTAGTATACTCCTTACTCTTATTATTATCAATCTAACTCATATTATTAGCCATATTATGCTTATATGATCGATAGAACCACAATGACTATATTCATTTCTCTTATTATTATCAATCTAACTCATATTATTAGCCATATTATGCTTATATGATCGATGGAAAGACAATTACTATACTTATTACACTCACTGTTATCAATCTAACTCATATTATTAACCACATTATGCAAATATGATCGATAGAAGGACAATTACTATACTTATTACTCTTATTATTATGAATCTAACTCATATTATTAACCATATTATGCTAATATGATCGATAGAACGACAATTACTATACTTATTACACTCACTATTATCAATCTAACTCATATTATTAACCATATTATGCAGATATGATCGATAGCACGACATTTACTGTACTTATTACTCTTATTGTTATCAATCTAACTCATATTATTAACAATATTATGCAGATATGATCGATAGAACTACAATTAGTATACTCCTTACTCTTATTATTATCAATCTAACTCATATTATTAGGCATATTATGCTTATATGATCGATAGAACGACAATTACTATATTCGTTTCTCTTTTTATTATCAATCGAACTCATATTATTAGCCATATTATGCTTATATGATCGATAGAACGACAATTACTATACGTATTACACTCACTGTTATCAATCTAACTCATATTATTAACCATATTATGCAGATATGATCGATAGAACTACAATTAGTATACTCCTTACTCTTATTATTATCAATCTAACTCATATTATTGGCCATATTAAGCTTATATGATCGATAGAACGACAATTACTATACTCATTACTCTTATTATTATCAATCTAACTCATGTTATTAGCCATATTATGCTTATATGATCGATTGAACGACAATTACTATACTCATTACTCTTATTATTATCAATCGAACTCATATTATTAGCCATATTATGCTTATATGATCGATAGAACGACAATTACTATACGTATTACACTCACTGTTATCAATCTAACTCATATTATTAACCATATTATGCTAATATGATCGATAGAACGACAACTACTATACTTATTACACTCACTATTATCAATCTAACTCATATTATTAACCATATTATGCAGATATGATCGATAGAAGGACAATTACTATACTTATTACTCTTATTATTATGAATCTAACTCATATTATTAACCATATTATGCTAATATGATCGATAGAACGACAATTACTATACTTATTACACTCACTATTATCAATCTAACTCATATTATTAACCATATTATGCAGATATGATCGATAGAAAGACAATTACTATACTCATTTCTCTTATTATTATCAATCTAACTCATATTATTAGCCATATTATGCTTACATGATCGACAGAACGACAATTACTATACTCATTACACTCACTATTATCAATCTACCTCATATTATTAACCATATTATGCTAATATGATCGATAGAACGACAATTACTATACTTATTACTCTTATTATTATGAATCTAACTCATATTATTAACCATATTATGCAGATATGATCGATAGCACGACATTTACTACACTTATTACTCTTACTATTATCAATCTAACTCAGATTATTAGCCATATTATGCTTATGTGATCGACAGAACGACAATTACTATACTTATTACACTCACTATTATCAATCTAACTCATATTATTAACCATATTATGTAGATATGATCGATAGAAAGACAATTACTATACTCACTTCTCTTATTATTATCAATCTAACTCAGATTATTAGCCATATTATGCTTATGTGATCGACAGAACGACAATTACTATAGTTATTACGCTCACTGTCATCAATCTAACTCATATTATTAACCATATTATGCACATATGATCGATAGAAGGACAATTACTATACTTATTACACTCACTGTTATCAATCTAACTCATATTATTAACCATATTATGCAGATATGATCGATAGAACTACAATTAGTATACTCCTTACTCTTATTATTATCAATCTAACTCATATTATTAGCCATATTATGCTTATATGATCGATAGAACGACAATTGCTATATTCATTTCTCTCATTATTATCAATCGAACTCATATTATTAGCCATATTATGCTTATATGATCGATAGAACGACAATTACTATACGTATTACACTCACTGTTATCAATCTAACTCATATTATTAACCATATTATGCAGATATGATCGATAGAACTACAATTAGTATACTCCTTACTCTTATTATTATCAATCTAACTCATATTATTAGCCATATTATGCTTATATGATCGATAGAACGACAATTACTATATTCATTTCTCTTACTATTATCAATCTAACTCATATTATTAGCCATATTATGCTTATATGATCGATAGAAAGACAATTACTATACTTATTACACTCACTATTATCAATCTAACTCATGTTATTAACCATATTATGCAGATATGATCGATAGCACGACATTTACTGTACTTATTACTCTTATTGTTATCTATCTAACTCATATTATTAACAATATTATGCAGATATGATCGATAGAACTACAATTAGTATACTCCTTACTCTTATTATTATCAATCTAACTCATATTATTAGGCATATTATGCTTATATGATCGATAGAACGACAATTACTATATTCATTTCTCTTATTATTATCAATCGAACTCATATTATTAGCCATATTATGCTTATATGATCGATAGGACGACAATTACTATACGTATTACACTCACTGTTATCAATCTAACTCATATTATTAACCATATTATGCAGATATGATCGATAGAACTACAATTAGTATACTCCTTACTCTTATTATTATCAATCTAACTCATATTATTGGCCATATTGAGCTTATATGATCGATAGAACGACAATTACTATATTCATTTCCCTTATTATTATCAATCTAAGTCATATTATTAGCCATATTATGCTTATATGATCGACAGAACGACAACTAGTATACTTATTACTCTCATTATTATCAGCCTAACTCATATTCTTAGCCATATTATGCTTATATGATCGCTAGAACGACAATTACTATACTCATTACTCTTATTATTATCAGTCTAACTCATGTTATTAGCCATATTATGCTTATATGATCGATTGAACGACAATTACTATACTCATTACTCTTATTATTATCAATCTAACTCATATTATTAGCCATATTATGCAGATATGATCGATATAACGACAATTACTATATTTATTATACTGACTATTATCAATCTAACTCATACTATTAACCATATTATGCTTATATGATCGACAGAACGACAATTACTATACTCATTACTCTTATTATTATCAGCCTAACTCATATTATTAGCCATATTATGCTTATATGAACGATAGAACGACAATTACTATACTCATTACTCTTATTATTATCAATCTAGCTCATATTATTAACCATATTATGCTAATATGATCGATAGAACGACAATTACTATACTTATTACACTCACTATTATCAATCTAACTCATATTATTAACCATATTATGCAGATATGATCGATAGCACGACATTTACTACACTTATTATTCTTACTATTATCAATCTAACTCAGATTACTAGCCATATTATGCTTATGTGATCGACAGAACGACAATTACTATATTCATTTCTCTTATTATTATCAATCTAACTCATATTATTAGCCATATTATGCTTATATGATCGATAGAAAGACAATTACTATACTTATTACACTCACTGTTATCAATCTAACTCATATTATTAACCACATTATGCAAATATGATCGATAGAAGGACAATTACTATACTTATTACTCTTATTATTATGAATCTAACTCATATTATTAACCATATTATGCTAATATGATCGATAGAACGCCAATTACTATACTTATTACACTCACTATTATCAATCCAACTCATATTATTAACCATATTATGCAGATATGATCGATAGAAGGACAATTACTATACTTATTACTCTTATTATTATGAATCTAACGCATATTATTAACCATATTATGCTAATATGATCGATAGAACGACAATTACTATACTTATTACACTCACTATTATCAATCTAACTCATATTATTAACCATATTATGCAGATATGATCGATAGAAAGACAATTACTATACTCATTTCTCTTATTATTATCAATCTAACTCATATTATTAGCCATATTATGCTTACATGATCGACAGAACGACAATTACTATACTCATTACACTCACTATTATCAATCTACCTCATATTATTAACCATATTATGCTAATATGATCGATAGAACGACAATTACTATACTTATTACTCTTATTATTATGAATCTAACTCATATTATTAACCATATTATGCAGATATGATCGATAGCACGACATTTACTACACTTATTACTCTTACTATTATCAATCTAACTCAGATTATTAGCCATATTATGCTTATGTGATCGACAGAACGACAATTACTATACTTATTACACTCACTATTATCAATCTAACTCATATTATTAACCATATTATGCAGATATGATCGATAGCACGACATTTACTACACTTATTACTCTTACTATTATCAATCTAACTCAGATTATTAGCCATATTTTGCTTATTTGATCGATAGAACGACAATTACTATACTCATTACTCTTATTATTATCAGCCTAACTCATATTATAAGCCATATTATGCTAATATGATCGATAGAACGACAATTACTATACTTATTACACTCACTATTATCAATATAACTCATATTATTAACCATATTATGCAGATATGATCGATAGAACTACAATTAGTATACTCCTTACTCTTATTATTATCAATCTAACTCATATTATTAGCCATATTATGCTTATATGATCGATAGAACGACAATTGCTATATTCATTTCTCTCATTATTATCAATCGAACTCATATTATTAGCCATATTATGCTTATATGATCGATAGAACGACAATTACTATACGTATTACACTCACTGTTATCAATCTAACTCATATTATTAACCATATTATGCAGATATGATCGATAGAACTACAATTAGTATACTCCTTACTCTTATTATTATCAATCTAACTCATATTATTAGCCATATTATGCTTATATGATCGATCGAACGACAATGACTATACTCACTTCTCTTATTATTATCAATCTAACTCATATTATTAGCCATATCATGCTTATATGATCGATAGAACGACAATTACAATACATATTACACTCACTGTTATCAATATAACTCATATTATTAACCATATTATGCAGATATGATCAATAGAACTACAATTAGTATACTCCTTACTCTTATTATTATCAATCTAGCTCATAATATTAACCATATTATGCTAATATGATCGATAGAAGGACAATTACTATACTTATTACTCTTATTATTATGAATCTAACTCATATTATTAACCATATTATGCAGATATGATCGATAGCACGACATTTACTACACTTTTTACTCTTACTATTATCAATCTAACTCAGATTATTAGCCATATTATGCTTATGTGATCGACAGAACGACAATTACTATACTTATTACACTCACTGTTATCAATATAACTCATATTATTAACCATATTATGCAGAAATGATCGATAGAACTACAATTAGTATACTCCTTACTCTTATTATTATCAATCTAACTCATATTATTAGCCATATTATGCTTATATGATCGATAGAACCACAATGACTATATTCATTTCTCTTATTATTATCAATCTAACTCATATTATTAGCCATATTATGCTTATATGATCGATAGAAAGACAATTACTATACTTATTACACTCACTGTTATCAATCTAACTCATATTATTAACCACATTATGCAAATATGATCGATAGAAGGACAATTACTATACTTATTACTCTTATTATTATGAATCTAACTCATATTATTAACCATATTATGCTAATATGATCGATAGAACGACAATTACTATACTTATTACACTCACTATTATCAATCTAACTCATATTATTAACCATATTATGCAGATATGATCGATAGCACGACATTTACTGTACTTATTACTCTTATTGTTATCAATCTAACTCATATTATTAACAATATTATGCAGATATGATCGATAGAACTACAATTAGTATACTCCTTACTCTTATTATTATCAATCTAACTCATATTATTAGGCATATTATGCTTATATGATCGATAGAACGACAATTACTATATTCATTTCTCTTTTTATTATCAATCGAACTCATATTATTAGCCATATTATGCTTATATGATCGATAGAACGACAATTACTATACGTATTACACTCACTGTTATCAATCTAACTCATATTATTAACCATATTATGCAGATATGATCGATAGAACTACAATTAGTATACTCCTTACTCTTATTATTATCAATCTAACTCATATTATTGGCCATATTAAGCTTATATGATCGATAGAACGACAATTACTATACTCATTACTCTTATTATTATCAATCTAACTCATGTTATTAGCCATATTATGCTTATATGATCGATTGAACGACAATTACTATACTCATTACTCTTATTATTATCAATCTAACACATATTATTAGCCATATTATGCAGATATGATCGATATAACGACAATTACTATATTTATTATACTGACTATTATCAATCTAACTCATATTATTAACCATATTATGCTTATATGATCGACAGAACGACAATTACTATACTCATTACTCTTATTATTATCAGCCTAACTCATATTATTAGCCATATTATGCTTATATGAACGATAGAACGACAATTACTATACTCATTACTCTTATTATTATCAATCTAGCTCATATTATTAACCATATTATGCTAATATGATCGATAGAACGACAACTACTATACTTATTACACTCACTATTATCAATCTAACTCATATTATTAACCATATTATGCAGATATGATCGATAGAAGGACAATTACTATACTTATTACTCTTATTATTATGAATCTAACTCATATTATTAACCATATTATGCTAATATGATCGATAGAACGACAATTACTATACTTATTACACTCACTATTATCAATCTAACTCATATTATTAACCATATTATGCAGATATGATCGATAGAAAGACAATTACTATACTCATTTCTCTTATTATTATCAATCTAACTCATATTATTAGCCATATTATGCTTACATGATCGACAGAACGACAATTACTATACTCATTACACTCACTATTATCAATCTACCTCATATTATTAACCATATTATGCTAATATGATCGATAGAACGACAATTACTATACTTATTACTCTTATTATTATGAATCTAACTCATATTATTAACCATATTATGCAGATATGATCGATAGCACGACATTTACTACACTTATTACTCTTACTATTATCAATCTAACTCAGATTATTAGCCATATTATGCTTATGTGATCGACAGAACGACAATTACTATACTTATTACACTCACTATTATCAATCTAACTCATATTATTAACCATATTATGTAGATATGATCGATAGAAAGACAATTACTATACTCACTTCTCTTATTATTATCAATCTAACTCAGATTATTAGCCATATTATGCTTATGTGATCGACAGAACGACAATTACTATAGTTATTACGCTCACTGTCATCAATCTAACTCATATTATTAACCATATTATGCACATATGATCGATAGAAGGACAATTACTATACTTATTACACTCACTGTTATCAATCTAACTCATATTATTAACCATATTATGCAGATATGATCGATAGAACTACAATTAGTATACTCCTTACTCTTATTATTATCAATCTAACTCATATTATTAGCCATATTATGCTTATATGATCGATAGAACGACAATTGCTATATTCATTTCTCTCATTATTATCAATCGAACTCATATTATTAGCCATATTATGCTTATATGATCGATAGAACGACAATTACTATACGTATTACACTCACTGTTATCAATCTAACTCATATTATTAACCATATTATGCAGATATGATCGATAGAACTACAATTAGTATACTCCTTACTCTTATTATTATCAATCTAACTCATATTATTAGCCATATTATGCTTATATGATCGATAGAACGACAATTACTATATTCATTTCTCTTACTATTATCAATCTAACTCATATTATTAGCCATATTATGCTTATATGATCGATAGAAAGACAATTACTATACTTATTACACTCACTATTATCAATCTAACTCATGTTATTAACCATATTATGCAGATATGATCGATAGCACGACATTTACTGTACTTATTACTCTTATTGTTATCTATCTAACTCATATTATTAACAATATTATGCAGATATGATCGATAGAACTACAATTAGTATACTCCTTACTCTTATTATTATCAATCTAACTCATATTATTAGGCATATTATGCTTATATGATCGATAGAACGACAATTACTATATTCATTTCTCTTATTATTATCAATCGAACTCATATTATTAGCCATATTATGCTTATATGATCGATAGGACGACAATTACTATACGTATTACACTCACTGTTATCAATCTAACTCATATTATTAACCATATTATGCAGATATGATCGATAGAACTACAATTAGTATACTCCTTACTCTTATTATTATCAATCTAACTCATATTATTGGCCATATTGAGCTTATATGATCGATAGAACGACAATTACTATATTCATTTCCCTTATTATTATCAATCTAAGTCATATTATTAGCCATATTAT
This sequence comes from Megachile rotundata, assembly GCF_050947335.1. Classification (NCBI taxonomy): domain Eukaryota; kingdom Metazoa; phylum Arthropoda; class Insecta; order Hymenoptera; family Megachilidae; genus Megachile; species Megachile rotundata. The sequence goes on along the minus strand of NW_027474042.1, from coordinate 2,188 downwards.
GCTTATATGATCGACAGAACGACAACTAGTATACTTATTACTCTCATTATTATCAGCCTAACTCATATTCTTAGCCATATTATGCTTATATGATCGCTAGAACGACAATTACTATACTCATTACTCTTATTATTATCAGTCTAACTCATGTTATTAGCCATATTATGCTTATATGATCGATTGAACGACAATTACTATACTCATTACTCTTATTATTATCAATCTAACTCATATTATTAGCCATATTATGCAGATATGATCGATATAACGACAATTACTATATTTATTATACTGACTATTATCAATCTAACTCATACTATTAACCATATTATGCTTATATGATCGACAGAACGACAATTACTATACTCATTACTCTTATTATTATCAGCCTAACTCATATTATTAGCCATATTATGCTTATATGAACGATAGAACGACAATTACTATACTCATTACTCTTATTATTATCAATCTAGCTCATATTATTAACCATATTATGCTAATATGATCGATAGAACGACAATTACTATACTTATTACACTCACTATTATCAATCTAACTCATATTATTAACCATATTATGCAGATATGATCGATAGCACGACATTTACTACACTTATTATTCTTACTATTATCAATCTAACTCAGATTACTAGCCATATTATGCTTATGTGATCGACAGAACGACAATTACTATATTCATTTCTCTTATTATTATCAATCTAACTCATATTATTAGCCATATTATGCTTATATGATCGATAGAAAGACAATTACTATACTTATTACACTCACTGTTATCAATCTAACTCATATTATTAACCACATTATGCAAATATGATCGATAGAAGGACAATTACTATACTTATTACTCTTATTATTATGAATCTAACTCATATTATTAACCATATTATGCTAATATGATCGATAGAACGACAATTACTATACTTATTACACTCACTATTATCAATCCAACTCATATTATTAACCATATTATGCAGATATGATCGATAGAAGGACAATTACTATACTTATTACTCTTATTATTATGAATCTAACGCATATTATTAACCATATTATGCTAATATGATCGATAGAACGACAATTACTATACTTATTACACTCACTATTATCAATCTAACTCATATTATTAACCATATTATGCAGATATGATCGATAGAAAGACAATTACTATACTCATTTCTCTTATTATTATCAATCTAACTCATATTATTAGCCATATTATGCTTACATGATCGACAGAACGACAATTACTATACTCATTACACTCACTATTATCAATCTACCTCATATTATTAACCATATTATGCTAATATGATCGATAGAACGACAATTACTATACTTATTACTCTTATTATTATGAATCTAACTCATATTATTAACCATATTATGCAGATATGATCGATAGCACGACATTTACTACACTTATTACTCTTACTATTATCAATCTAACTCAGATTATTAGCCATATTATGCTTATGTGATCGACAGAACGACAATTACTATACTTATTACACTCACTATTATCAATCTAACTCATATTATTAACCATATTATGCAGATATGATCGATAGCACGACATTTACTACACTTATTACTCTTACTATTATCAATCTAACTCAGATTATTAGCCATATTTTGCTTATTTGATCGATAGAACGACAATTACTATACTCATTACTCTTATTATTATCAGCCTAACTCATATTATAAGCCATATTATGCTAATATGATCGATAGAACGACAATTACTATACTTATTACACTCACTATTATCAATATAACTCATATTATTAACCATATTATGCAGATATGATCGATAGAACTACAATTAGTATACTCCTTACTCTTATTATTATCAATCTAACTCATATTATTAGCCATATTATGCTTATATGATCGATAGAACGACAATTGCTATATTCATTTCTCTCATTATTATCAATCGAACTCATATTATTAGCCATATTATGCTTATATGATCGATAGAACGACAATTACTATACGTATTACACTCACTGTTATCAATCTAACTCATATTATTAACCATATTATGCAGATATGATCGATAGAACTACAATTAGTATACTCCTTACTCTTATTATTATCAATCTAACTCATATTATTAGCCATATTATGCTTATATGATCGATCGAACGACAATGACT